>NC_140212.1:45281659-45481659 GCF_951802725.1 Rutilus rutilus
GTTTTGCTTGTAAAACCGTCTCACACACACCTGGATCTTCCTCATCCTCCTCTTACACACCTGGGCCCGTATCCCTAAAGAATTTTTGTGCAAAAAGTGGCTCCTAGCGGCCAAATTCTAAGAAAATTCTCAGAGTCATGACGTTTTCTTAGAATTTCCCCTAAAAGTGACACGAAAATCCCAGTTAATATAAAAGCTATTCCTCAAGATTCCTAGCGCTTAAAAGGGCTCCTAAGGCGAGATCTGCTAAGAGCAGGGAAGAGGACTTTTAGTGGCTTAGGAGTTCCCCTAAGCAGCTGCACAAAATGGCCAACAGAGGAGGCAGGAGAGATGTCCTAATCCCATTTGTTAACAAGCCTTCATAAATAGACCAGCCAGCAATCACAGACATTGATAAAAGCTGAGCCGTGTTACCCTCGTTAAGACCACACTGAGTTGTAACGTTGCAATTTCTACTTCATTAAGGACAGCCCCTTGAGATAGGCCATCTTGTTTTCAATGGGGTCCATATGGGAGTGAAAGTACAAAATATGCCAGCTAGGATATTAATATGAGCAAGTAAGACACTAATCATTATTTGAACAGGGTGTAATGAGCTTAAGTTTTCACATATTTTAGATTCTAATGTTAGGCTATAACCCCTACAGCTTACTATTCATTTTCCAGATATTTTCTTGAATGTGAAAAATTATTTACAATTACAGTCTGCATAAGATTAGAGTGTATAATTATGTTTATTGATTTGAGGGTACATCCTTTGCTCATTATCACCAAAAGTTCATTTTCATCAAACTTGTAGGATCAACCAATCACGGCTTTTGAAATGATGACTCATACCTAGCAACGGGGTCAACCACACCTCCTCACTAAGATAGGATTTTCCATCCATTCCTTGCTCAGAGTTCACTGAAAATGTTCTGGAATCACTTCTAAGCTAAAACTCCTGGCAAGGAATTTTTAGGTTAAGTTAGGAGCTCTCTGAGAGGATTCTCAGAATCTTTAGGGATACGGGCCCTGATCTTCCTCATCCTCCTCTACACACCTGCTCTTCCTCATCCTCCTCTTCCTCCTCTTACACACCTGCTCTTCCTCATCCTCCTCTTACACACCTGATCTTCCTCATCCTCCTCTTCCTCCTCTTACACACCTGCTCTTCCTCTTCCTCCTCTTACACACCTGATCTTCCTCTTCCTCCTCTTACACACCTGATCTTCCTCATCCTCCTCTTCCTCCTCTGACACACCTGATCTTCCTCATCCTCCTCTTACACACCTGCTCTTCCTCATCCTCCTCTGACACACCTGCTCTTCCTCATCCTCCTCTTCCTCCTCTTACACACCTGCTCTTCCTCTTCCTCCTCTTACACACCTGCTCTTCCTCATCCTCCTCTTCCTCCTCTTCCACACCTGCTCTTCCTCACCCTCCTCTTCAGGGACGTGCACAGACATTTTGAGGGGCAGGGGCTCAAGTGAAATAAAGGGCACTTCTCATAATTACGTTTTTTTTTTTTTTTTTTTACAAAAAAGTGTATATAGGCCTATATTAACGCAACTCCTTTTTAAAAAATTTATTTAAAAAGTTAATTAATTTTATCTTCCTCAAACTCACGCAATTGTTTCATTTTCAAAAGATGCAACTAGTTTCAAGTATATATTTAGAATAACCTAAATAACTGCATCAAGCAGAGGGGCGTGTTTTACTAATAATTTGTTTATTTTTGCACAAGGCACTACATCATTTTAATTATTTTGGTGTTATCAGAATACATAACACTTTAAAATCAACACAAATATTCACTCTAAACTGAAGAGGGCTGTTGCTGCTATTTTGTTAACTTTACTGAAAAAAAACACTGCAAAAATGATTGACAAAATACAAAAATACAGCAATTTAATAAAATTATTACAAAAAAAGGTCTTCTACTTCAAAATAAAATCTGTTACTTCCATTCCCTGGTTGTCTCTCCTTCCTCCCTTACAGCGGCAACCTTCTGGGGCCATGTCCCTGTAGATGTTTATGCATGTACACACACACACACACACACACACACACACATACACAATAACTGATGGTGACTGACATGGACTTAGTTTCACATTTGACTGTATCATCATCATCAAATAAAACCTTCAAAATCCACATTTAGATGGAGTTTGTTTTAAACCTACTACACTCTAAAAAATATTCTGTGGCTTAGTAAATATTACAGAAATATTTAACTTTATTAAAATCTCTGAAAATCTTACTTGATTGTTTGAATTAAACTTACCAAAATAATTGAGTAAAAATTCAATAAAAGCCAATGTCATGTATGTGGTTGTATGGAATACTATTTTATAAAGGTTTAGAAGAAATAAAAAAGTTAAATTGCTCATAAATAAAAAGTTAATTTATAAATATTATTTTTTATGTTTAATGTTAACTTATTTCTACTCAGTTTTATGTATTAATGTACCAGATGCAGTTACTCAGATTTACTACATTTTTTAGAGTGTATCCTCCATCTGTTTGCATCTGTAGATTTCTTCTAAATTCACCAATTTAGATTTCTAAATTTCAGGGGGAAAGACTCTTGATGTAAGTCATTAACTGGGGACGTTCTGTATGCAAATTAGGCGTCAACTAGTGATAGTTCACTTTGAAATTAAATTTTGGTGTAAATTTTAAATGTTTTAGCTTACCTCAAGGGCATCCAAGATGTAGGTGTCTTTTTTTCCGCAGTAGTTTAAATTTTGATATTTTTAGGTCAAACCGTTCTTGTCCGTCAGTCATATAATGATGGTCACGGTCTCAAAGAGGATGCACAGAGTCCAAATTAAAACAATTCACCATCGTCCAAATTAAACAATTCCCCATCGTAAGTACACATTGATGGCCTAAGACACGAAACGAGCGGTTTGTGTGAGAAAACAAACAGTATTTATATCGTTTTTAGCTCTTATACACAGCCACGTCCAAGTGATCTGAGGGCGCGCGCGCATCCTGGTGTGTGACGTGTACGCAGACTGATGCATAGATATATACACTAGATGTCGCCTTAAAGACATTCGTTCCAATGACCTGCCGTAGACAAGGCGACATCTAGTGTATATACCTATGCACCAGTCTGCGTACACGTCACACACCAGGATGCGCGCGCGCCCTCAGATCACTTGGACGGACCTGATATTTAGATATACTATTCTTCAATAAATATATTTGTTTGACAGGGAAGCTGTGCGCAAACAGGAATATATATTATTTTTCAAAAATAGAAAAAAAGCACTCCAGAAAAAAGGGCACTTTCTCTCCAGTAATAAAAAGGGCAGGTGCTCAAGCCCCCTTTGATGTCTATGTGTGCACGTGCCTGCTCCTCTTCCTCCTCTGACACACCTGATCTTCCTCATCCTCCTCTACACACCTGCTCTTCCTCATCCTCCTCTTACACACCTGCTCTTCCTCATCCTCTTCCTCCTCTGACACACCTGCTCTTCCTCATCCTCCTCTTACACACCTGCTCTTCCTCATCCTCTTCCTCCTCTGACACACCTGCTCTTCCTCATCCTCCTCTTACACACCTGCTCTTCTTCATCCTCCTCTTACACACCTGCTCTTCCTCATCCTCTTCCTCATCCTCTTCCTCATCCTCCTCTTCAGCTCATTAGTTCAAAAATAAAGTATTTTTTTATGGTCTCTGACTATGTGTAAGATCTAATGACTAATTATTATAATAATGACTAATTATTAATGTGTAAGATCTATGTGTAAGATTGTGACTAATATTGAGTCAATATTATAAACACTACAGATCATTGGTTAGAAAATATAGAGTCATTGCTGCGTCCAGTGGCAGCGCGTAGCAGAGCAGAAGCAGCAGTGATGCAGCAGATGTGTGTGTGTGTGTGTGTGTGTGTGTGTGTGTGTGTGTGTGTGTGTGTATATATCAGTGGTGGCTGCTGGTCTTTCAAAGAGGGGAAGCTCATTTTCAGCCTACATTGTTTATAAATGTCCATTAAAATTGTTAAATTGTTAATGTCCATTAAAATTGTTAAAATTGTCCATTTATTTATACGTAAATTCTGCCCTACGTTCCTTTTCAAGAAAATGCTCTTCTTTTCCAGTGACTTGACCAGTGTCCTCTCAATGGCCAGCAGAGTTAGGTATAATTGTATAAATGTAATAATATAATAAAGGTATAAATAATAATATAATAAAGTATAATAATACTAATACTAATAATAATAATATATATATTTAAATAATTGTATTTTTTATTATTATTACTAATAATAATATTAAAAATATCATAAGTAATAGTATAATAAAGGTATAAATGTATAATTGTGTGAAATGTATGATGAAAATTGGCTAGCAATTTCGACAAGCAAATACCAAGAAATAGGTTGCAGCAGTTTGTCTTTCGACTACACTTGCAAAATCCGCGATGGGACTAAGCTCGAGTAGCTTCAGCGCCAGCGACTTTTTATAGCATGAAATCGCTGTTAATCAAAAGGAGACGCAGCCTTTCGACAGACCATCCAATCATCACGCAGAAGCCCGGAGTCCGGGCCAGCCTACTCCTCATTCACCCCCAGAGATGCTGAGAGTCCGCGGGCGGGACATAATCGCAGCATTTATCCAATGACCGTCAGTTTCGAAGCACTGAAAAAAACTGTTCAAAGCGGCTCCACTGAAGTCACTGGACGCTGGGCTTCAACAGGGAAATGCACTGTGACGCTACGGGAATGTATGAGAAGGAAATCGAGTCAGCCGACCTGCTATATGTAACTGATTATGAACAAACTCGTCTTTGAGATGAACGTGTTCTAACGCATGTTTAGTCAATAAAATGTTAACACAATAGTACATATTCGACCAATAATTTTTTGACATTATAGGGGAAGCCGAGCTTCCCTTGCAGGGAGTCTGTTGCAGGCTAACCTCCTTTCCTTAGTTTCTCGGGTACTATAGGGTGTGGTTGGAACTAGGAAGTAGATAAAAGCAGTGTTTAGGGTGGATGAATTGTTTGGTTGGCCCGGTTAGCGTGCGTCAAGTGCGAGCTGGTGAAAGCTATTCACACAGGAATTAGAATTCTCATCTTCAGCGTCAAGCACAGCTTGTTAAAAGTTGGACGAGAGTAGTTCATTCATACTGGTTGGCGCATCGCCTTTGTTCTCAGCTGAAAGCAGGGATGGTAAGCGCCTATTATCTGCAGCATTTAATACACAAAGTATGATGCCTTGAACTGATGAAGTGAAGTCACACGTTAACATCTCTCTCCTGGTTCTCAGCTGTGAGCTGGAGCAACGAGAGCTTTTCATTCACACTGGCGACGTATTGCTGTTTGTAGCTGTAAACAGGAACGGTAAGCATCTGTTTATTGACTGTTGCGTGCAATTTAGGAAGCTCGGTAACCGAGGCCGCACTTTAATAGAGCTATCCTGCTCGTTCTCAGCCTCCTTGGTCTCAAACGGGAAGCCTAGTAGCCGAGCGGGGCACCAGTAGTTAATGCAACTAAGAGCGGGGATCCTTAGTGCAAGGTAGCTAGTCATTAATGTAATTATGTAATGATGTAGTTCATTAATGTGGGATGTACTGTGCTATTTGTTTGTGTCTTCCCTGCTTAAATGTGTTGAATTATTACTGTGGGTAAAAATTTATTTTATATATTTATTCTGTGTGGTATGTTGTAAGTGGGATATTATACAGTGTGAAACACTATTTTGTAACCCAGGGAAGGACAATACAAATATAAAGAAACTTGTGCAGTTGGTTTTATGCTATGTGTGCTTATGGTATGTTTGTGATTTGTTGCAGAAACTGAGTGCTTCTGGGTGTGATTGCCGCTTTTCCCCCTATTGTAATTTTAAGAATTATACTGTACCTCCAAGGTCTATTGTACATTTTGTTTATTTGTTTTGTTTGTTTCTTTTCTGAAGGGATGTTTTTTTGTTTTTTTTTAATGGTCCAGCAAACAGTATTATAACATTGCACAGCACTTGCCCAAAGCTAGCCTCTAGCGTAGATTTGGTGTGGTTTCACATGTACTATTCAGTTTTGAGCTTGCTGTGTACAGAGTTTATCTATTGGGGGTGCTGTGCTAACTGAGATTGAGGAGTCTGATGCACTGTGTTTCTGTGTGATAGTGAGGCCTTGCTGTTGGCCATTTGTGTTCGTCTGGACAGTATTATTTGCCAACCTTCAACATTTTAACCATACCATTTGTGATAACAAACTGAGATTTCATCGTTATTTGGCAATAATTTGGCAAACTCTGTGTGGCAAGGCGAGTTAGATCCCGCCCTATTATTTGTGGTTGTCACCTGAGCCTATTGGCAGCCATCCCTGGCCTATTTAAGGCGGAGTTCAGGCCACCTGGGTATGCGTCATTGTCACGGTCGTTTCTGTGTGGGTGCGCGCAGCTCTGCGGGAGGTAAGTACCTAACTGTGTGGCTAATGTTGCTGCTAGTACACATGCACTATTAAAGTGGGGATGTATTTGCTTTAGCCAGGTGAGGGTCTGCATTGGTAAGTAAGTAATTAAGTAAAATGTGCTATACAAATACAAAGTGCTTCACAACAAATGGAGGAATACACAACATTTATAAATACATTTCAATACATAATCAAAAATGAATAGCCAAAAATGAATAACAAAAGCAAAAAATAAAACAGAAATAAACAGAAATACACATAAGACCGGCCTAACCACCCTACAATGGATCAACATTTATAAACAATGTAGGCTGAAAATGAGCTTCCCCTCTTTGAAAGACCAGCAGCCACCACTGATACACACACACACACACACATCGCGGCACTGCTGCTTCTGCTCTGCTACGCGCTGCCGCAGTGAAACGATCGTATGTCCGAGTAGCAGTGACACAGTAGTTTAAAGGCAGGGTTGATGTGACCATAAGAGAGACGAAAACAAACACATAAAAACGACACAGATGTGACGCAGCAGCAGCCATGCCGAACAAAGGCGCCATCTTGCTGGATCAAAACCTGGTGCGACTTTGCTTTTGGGTGCAGGCTGTCTTTATCACAGGTATGTTTATTCCAACGGACTAATGTTTGTTCTGGTGTGATCCCCGGTAACCTATGCTTCCATCATAGTGCAGCTCATGTGTTTGATCAGATGGAACACCTGTACATTTGCGGTTTGCCTATTATGAACGAGGCTGTGAGTAACTGAATATTCTGTGGGTCTAGCGATCTACTATTGGGTATGTATATCTAACCACTTTAGCATTATGAATTGGGTGTTTTTAAATTCATTCATTAATATTTTGTCTATTTTTAGTGCGTCAATCCACTCGTGAGCGGTTCGTCTCTGTGGACTGCGGGGCAAATGCTCCCTAGACAATGTTGTTAGACTGCACTGTTTGTTCTGCTGCCATTTATACTACGATGTGACCGTTTCAGTATTGTTTTGACACGTCCCCTCTGATTTGTTTTTCTTTGGTTTATTTAGTATTTGTAGATTTCTATCCCCTTTTCGCAACCCACCAGAAAGACTTCCATCAGAAATCAAATATGGACAAACTCCCACTCCTGCTTGGAGAAAGCCCAGCGAGCTCAACCCTGGCTGCCCGGTACGTGAGGTCCTGTCACGACAAAAGAGCCTCCAGCAGGACAGAGCTACCAACTGTATAAATATTAGAAGATTAGACATTTTTACTGCTATGTTTATTTTCATGTAATTTCTATTTTCTTTTTATTATTATTTATTTATTTATTTATTTATTTTTATTGTATAGTGTTATGAATGCTTTGGCAATGTAAAGATTTCTTTCACCATGCCAATAAAGCTATTTGAATCTTGAATCTTGATTGCTTTATGCTAATGCTGGTGGCCTAAGTGATGAGTGGCTAATCTCAGAGCCGGCATTTAATGTGAGATGTACCATTAATGGTGTAATTTAGCCCCACCTTTTGTTATAACGCCACCAGCAGTTTGTTCGTTTATTTTAGCTCTCTTTGGTCGGTGCTTTTCCTAGGGACTGTGGAAAAGTGAGTTACATTCTATACCTGAGAATAGCAAATCTCTTTTGTCTAAACGTTTTGATTTGAGTATTTAGTGGAAGCCCAGCAATAAGTTTCTGTTTTCATTAATTTCTTTTGGATTTGTTTTCTGTGATTTAATCTGTTTGTCCAATTAATTGTTTTCATTTTGTATTGTTTGACTTTATTTTGCTGTGTTTTGTTCTGTTTTTGTTTATAGCAGTTGGCTGCTCCAATGGTTGAGTCTAGGCTTCAATGGCAATTTGATGTAAACTCCTTGGGTCACACCAGCCTGTTTAACTTCTGTGGCCAGTAATTTGTCAAGTGTTGACCTCTTTTATAGTTTGAACTTGTTCTACTATAACTTGATAACTTGAAGCATGTGTCTGCAGCTAATTGTGAAATATATATATATTTTTTTGTTTCTTTCAGGAGCTGAAGGCCCCCGGTGTAGGGAAGCTAGCTGTCGTTGCCCTTTTGGTGGTGGCGTTTCCTTCACTTAGCGAGTGTGAGAGTGAGAGTGTTTGTGTGGAGTAGAATTTGGTGAGTGGTGTGGTCTTAGGAT
Source organism: Rutilus rutilus (assembly GCF_951802725.1). Taxonomy (NCBI): domain Eukaryota; kingdom Metazoa; phylum Chordata; class Actinopteri; order Cypriniformes; family Leuciscidae; genus Rutilus; species Rutilus rutilus. Next base: position 45,290,211 of record NC_140212.1, read on the forward strand.
ACTCACTGCCCAGCTCGCTGCACTACTGGTAAGCCTCAGCCTGAAAGTCTTTTTTTGTTTGTTTGTTTGTTTTCTTTATTTTTGGTCTGCTGCATACCGAAGTGGTGTAAACTTGTCCCCTGAGTCAACAGTTTTTAAAATAATAATAATTGTTGTGAAAATAAAAGTATTTTGTATTCAGATCCACGTCTCTTGTCCTCTGTGGTAGCGAACCTGTCTGTCTTATGAAATTTGGCGTAGTCTGCGCTTTATTTTGCTCTTTTGTCCATAAGTGTAACTTTTGTCCTTCCACTACCCCGCCACATCTGGTTACAAATTGTATCTTCAAAAGAGCTAATTTTTCCCTATCAATTTAGCAACTGAGACACTTTCCCAACATAATTTCCCCTTTAAGTGGGCTCAGGAAGGATTCAGATATCTAGGCGTATTCATCTATAAAATCACACAGATATCTTTAGAATTTTTTTTTTTTATTCTTTAATTGATGTTTATAAGGCAGTATAGAGAATCGGTCCTCTCTTCCTTTTTCGTTAATTCTAGGGGTCTCAGTATCATCAAGGACCTTTATGATAAAGGATTTTTTTTTGCCTTTTCAGAATTGTCAGAAAAGTTTGATCTTCCTAAAACGTATCTTTTTAGCTTCTTTTAGATCAGACGTTTTAGTACAAAATCAATGTCCCCGGTTTTCTAATCTTCCTCCTGATTATAACATGGACACCCTTCTTTATCTTAGCTAGACAGAAAAGGGCTAATCTCTGTAATTAATGAATTAATAGATTGATTAAATCTTGACCCCTCTGTTTGACTCAAAAATACTTGGGAACAAGAGCTGGGGTTCACTATACTTGAAATAGAGTGGGATTATAAAATAGATTTAGTACATTCTTCCTCTATACGCGCCCAGCACAGTTTGATGCAAAGCAAGATTCTTCAAAGAATACACTACACCAATGCCAGACTACACTATTTCACAACACTATTGGCCTGGAGGCTCATTCTCTTTAAATGTTAACATGCATGCCCTCCTTCATATGATAGATTGATAAAATAAATTATCTTTGTTTAAAGCTGAAAAAAAAAAAAACTTTCATAAAACATGGAAACCTTTGTTAAATTATATTTATACCATTGATCTCGCACTTGAAAACGCAGACGAGTATAACCTATATCTTTTTTTTAATTCTTTTGTTTATATTGCATTGTATTTTATTATTTTGTACACTTATTGTATTGTTTAACTATTACACTTATAGGGCCCTATTTTAACGATCTGAAACGCAAGTATCAAGCGTGAAACGCAAGTAACTTTGTGGGTGGGTCTTGGGCACTGTTGCTATTATACCGGCGGGATAAATGACTCTTGCGCCCGACGCAAATCTAAAATGGGTTGGTCTGAAGTAGCTTCATTATTCATAGGTGTGGTTTGGGTGTAATGTGAAATAAACCAATCAGAGCGACATCTCACATTCCCTTTAAGAGGAGGCACGCTTGTTCCATGCCGGATTGCTATTATAACGGCGGATTTGCCCGTCGCGCACCAGCAGCGGTTCACAGCCGAGGAGACCAACGTTCTCGTCAGGGCCGTAAAACACAGAGAAGTGACATTGTATGGGGATGGGAGAAACCTATCCAAATTAGCTTTGGTTAAACAGGTTTTTATTGGTTATAAAAATTTGGGTAAATGTGTAGATTTATGCCTATTTGTTCACATCTTCATGGACACAACAATGATTTCCCTCGTGTGTTAAATAATAATGTTCCTTGTAATAATGTTTGGTTTTCTAAAAATGAGAACTGCTGCGTCTGTGTGTAGATGAGAAAAGCAAAGTGCATGCGCGTTGTGCACACGCTACATTGATTATGGCCAAGCATGTGCCCTTAAAATAGCATATGAATAACATCAGCAACATCACCACTGACTTTAGACTAGGTTTTTCCTGGTCAGTGGTGGAATTGTTTTCTAAACCTGCAAAATAGCACCAGGGAACGTTTGCGCCAGAACACGCCTCCTCTTTTCGCTGCACCGCCCCCGGGAGCGCAAATGCATTTCCTAGTTTACTGACGTGCGTCTGTGGAGGGAAAAGTCCACTGTGTGCGGGTGCAAAATAGTAATGATACATGCGTCGGTGTACAAAGTCAATTGCGCTGGGTGCAAGATAGGGCCCATAGTTTGTTTATTGTTATGTTTATTGTTTTATATATACAAGATGTTGTATCTGCTCAAAATGCCAATAAATATATTTTGAAATAAGAAAAGTCGGGTATGTGCACGTGTCACACCACTGGACCTCTCCTAACACAGGCCCCCTTTCAGACATACTACATAAGTTGCAAAACTATTTTACTGATGAAATCGCAGAGCAGTGCTAACAGCAAATTTCTGTGTACTTGTATGAGTGTGTGTGTCTGTACTCTGTGTGTGCGTTTTTATGGGAGAGCGGGATAAAGTGAATAAAAATTAATTTTGTAGGAAACTCATGGAAATGGTTTGTGATTAATATCCTGTTGTTTGTTATATTTTCTTTTGTCTTTGTGGGTTTTGGTTGTTTTGCTGTTGTAGGCTGTCAGGACCTCTGAAATAACTGAAATCATTTTGCAAAATGATATGGAACTGTAATGCAGTCAAGACCTGCCTAGAACTACTTTACCTGTGCGTTTACTGTAAATAATTGCACACCTTATAATGTTCGTCAGCCAATCAGAATGAAGCATTCATCAGCCCTGTAGCATAACTAGAGCTAAACCTCTGTACATTCTCAATAAGAACGTTTGTAAATGTAGTAATGTGGGTAATAAGTGAAGATTGAAATGCTGTTTTTGGAGTTGTTTAATCAACTCTTCATGCTCTACATACTTGAGTTTATCCAGTCTGTAGTTTGGATCCTCCAGTTTATCAGTGAGCAGCTTGACTCCTGAATCTCCTGGGTGATTGTAGCTCAGATCCAGCTCTCTCAGGTGTGAGGGGTTTGAACTCAGAGCTGAAGACACATAACCACAGCCTTCCTCTGTCACCATACAGCCAGACAATCTACAAAGACATACAGCAACAGTTAGTTTGGCAATCAGACGTTACTATCACACACTGTTCTTGGCTGCGTTTCCCAAAAGAATCTAAGAATAAATTACTTTTTTTTTTTAATTACATTGTTTTGAATTGAAAATATATAATTTACATTTAGACAAGAAACATTAACAGTCATACAAATAATAGTGAATGTGTGCATATTTCAAAATAAATTATTATTTGCAAGTATTTCACATGCATTAATTTACAATGAATTATAGTTGCTAATAAATTCTTAATTTCCTATTTTAAATATCTTAAAAACATTTTTTATTAAATCTGTTTATTGATCTTTTAAAATAATACCAGGATACAGATACAGGATAATAGTGAAAAATATATGCAGCTCATAACATCTCTCAGCCAGTCATCAAAAGATTTTGTTTACATAGCAGAAGAACGCGCCGTCTAGCTAATAATGTTGAGAAGGCAAAAGCCTTTGCAGCATTTCCAGACAAGCCAGTGACATTTGGAGAAAGTCCAAAAAGTGCAACCAAAGGACAAGGCTCAATCTGTCTCTTTGTCACTAAAGAAAAACAATTAAAGATTGATAGCCAAAAAGAAGTTAAGGATGGACATAACCCAAACATATGTAATAAATCAGTAGGGGCCTGATGGCAACAATGACAGAGAGGATCAACACCAGGCTTAATTTTTGCCAACCTCACTTTTGTCCAGTTAATACAATGAATACATTTTAATTGGATAAAATGTGACAAGCACAAATAGAAGAGGTATGAACACGGGACAGGATCTGGTTCCAAGTCTCATCATCAAATGTGAGGCATAGATCCGACTCCCACGATTGTCTAATAAAAGAGATAGAGGAAGTGGAGATGGAGGAAATCAGCCTGTATATCGTAGACAATGTACTCCTTTTATCTAAGGCTACTTCAAGAATCTGATCTAGTGAAGATTTTGGTGAAAGATTCAGAAAGTCAGGGAATGAATTTAACAAAAGTTCTGAGCTGAAAATATCAAAAAAATTCTGCACAAGTGAGAGATAATTTTTGTTTCAATTGTAAAAAGCTGGAAAAAACATTATCAATGTAAATATCATTGACAGCCGAAATTCCTGCTCTCTGCAAAATATGAAATGCTTTGTCATTAACCCCCTGGGGTCGGCAATCACCCCGGCGTGATCTGCTCGCTTTTTTTCTTATCAGTGCAAAAGAGACTCAAAATACTCTGTCGATTTTGATCTTACATACAAGTGTATGTAACACTTCCAATCCTGTTAAATGTCTTTTATTTTTGTGTATACTCACAATAAAAACAAAGTGTTGTGCTTTTTGCCAAATAAAGAAAAATAAGCATGATGCGAGTTCTGCCTTCTCTCTGTCAGTGTAGTCCATTTTGAAACGCGTCCGAAAATGAACTATAACTCAGCGAATACTCGGTCAAACAGGCATACAGACACACAGGCATGAAGCTTGAATTCTCTTCTTTTAAATGAAGTAATTTATATAAAAAACAAATATTCTCAGTTTATGTAATCTGTATGAAAAGTGAGAGATGTCAGCCGTTCTCATCTCAGCTCATTAAGTTTTAATGTGACCCCGCCCACGGAGAGTGCGCGCTATTCAAACGCAAATGATTTGAGGCAATACATACAAACCTGTGAACGCCCACATCAGCTGGATAAAACACACTGCGAGTTTAAATAAGACTGCACTTTATGTCGTCTTGCTTCGCTGGGTGGAATAATCCTTAGGAATAATTTAGTTTAACATCGAGGAACAACGGATCCAGCTATTCAGAGGACTGTGAATAGTAAGTTTTTCATTCTTAAGTGCTTTGTTCTAATCGCGATATGCACTTACATTAGTAAACATCAGAGGTGGGTAGTAACGAAGTACATTTACTTTGTAACATTTACTTCAGTATTTTTTTGGAAAAATTGTACTTTTAAGAGTAGATTTGAATGTGGGTACTTTTACTTTAACTCGAGTACATTTCTAATGAAAAAACTGTACTTTTACTTCGTTACGTTGGGCGACATTCCTCTCGTTACTTTATTTTAATGCAATATGTGTTGTTAAATGCGTAGTTTATTCCAAGCGCGATTTATCTTTTTTCTGGGCTTGAGCGATGCTCAATTCACAAATGAATAACTCTTTTGAGTCGAGTCTGTTCAAAGACTTCATCAAACAAGTTGGCAGATCTGTCTAAATCAGTTCGCGAATCAGTTTGATCTGTTCAGTTCCTGCACGCACTGAATCGTCTGAAGCGATTTCAATTCACACTCGACTCGGAGTCGTAACAGGAAGATTTAAGAACATCAAGAGCGTTAGATGAAGTGGCTGTGGACCTACAGTACAGTCAAGTGAGAGCAAATCTTCAAATGCATTATATTTTTGCCAGCGATGAAGATCTTTATTAGTTGATCATCTTCGTAAGCAGTCTGTGAATGAATGATTCCACAGGACGATACATTCGATTTCATTTCACTCAGGTAATACATTTTACAACCAAACAGATTTTTACGGCACGATAGCACTACTAGGAAGTATGACATTACCCGTTTTTTGGACATATACATTAATTTATACATTACATAAGCTACCATTGTTCACAGTTTATGAACACCCGCCTTCCCGCGGTAATTTTGTGTGTATTGTTGCGCAGTGGCGTGCGAACTTGACTGCCTTTGCCTGCCGTAGACACAGTTAACCAGTTTAAACATGCTTGCAGAAATATACAGTTGATTATATTTTGGAGAACAGACAGAAGAAGATCCGTCGATGTACTTTTGTTTGTTTTTTTATGTTCAGATGTTCAGTAGCAGTCATGAGCGCGAGCACATGTGAAGAGTTTTAACTCTTTCTTCTCTGTGTCAATTGCATACCTTTGAATGCAACATTCTGCAGATTCACTTTATTTCGACATTGTCTAATAATCCAAATGTAGTTGTATAAGTTACTATTATACAAACCAAAGGACAGGCAATGATTTTCGGGCTACAGATGGCAGAAATAATGCTTGTCTCTTCTGTTTTTGTTGCAAAGATAGCCAATCTACTTATGATAATAATAGTTATTTAAATAAAAAAAAAATCTAAATAATATAATTTTATATATATGACGACTTCAGATGCAAAAGCCTCTAAGTACCATCTGAAATTTTCTTCTAAAAGAGCATTTTTATCAAGCTTGTATGTTTATGTTCAGTTATTTCACTTAAATGGCAATGAAAAGTACCTATTAATTGTCATTAACCCCCTGAGGTCGGCAATCGCGCCGGCGCGATAGGTTCGTTTTTGTTCATATCAGTGCAAAAGAGATTAAAAATTATCTGTTGATTTTGATTTTACATACTTGTGTCATACATCAATCGATCCTGTTAAGTCTGTATTATTTTTGTGTATACTCACAATAAAAACAAAGTGTTGTGCTTTTCGCCAAATAAAGAAAAATAAACATGATGCGAGTTCTGCTTTCTCTCTGTCAGTGAAGTCAATTCTGAAACGCGTCCGAAAATGAACCATAACTCAGCGAATACTCAGTCAAACAGGAATACAGGCACACAGGCATGAAGCTTGAATTCTCTTCTTTTAAATTAAGTAATTATTCTAAAAAAACTATATTCTAAGAAAATATTCTAAGTTTATGTAATCTGTATGAAAAGAGAGAGATGTCAGTCGTTCTCATCTCAGCTCATTATGTTTTGATATGACCCCGCCCACGGAGAGCGCGCGCTATTCAAACGCAAATTATCTGAGGCGATCCTCGCAAACCCGTGAAACGCCCACATCAGCTGGATAACACACACACCGCGAGTTCACTTTCAGACTCATGGACTTTACGACGCTGTGAGGAATAATAGGCTACTATCTTGATAATAATCCTGGAAAATTTACCTCAGAAGTGCTGGAAGTTTCGTTTCGAGGAGCAACAGATCCGGCTGAGGAATAGGTCAGTTATATATTTGCTTTGTTCTAATCGCAAGTGTCTGTACAGGCAAAAAGACTGTTTAAATATGAATCGCGTTTCAGTGTATGAATGAATGAACGCACAGATGCGCGCTGTTGTGTAGCTACTACAGCTGGCACAAATACTGTTTAAATATGAATCGCGTTGCAGTGTATCATGAATGAATGAACGCACAGATGCGCGCTGTTGTGTAGCTACAACAGCTGGCACAAATACTGTTTAAATATGAATCACGTTTCAGTGTATCATGAATGAATGAACGCACAGATGCGCGCTGTTGTGAAGCTACTACAGCTGGCACAAATATTGTTTTAATATGAATCGCGTTTCTGTGTGTGAATGAATGAACAGCTTTCACCAAACTCTATTGCTATAATGAGATGAGTAAAAATCGACTACAAAAATTGGATAGATTATAAAGTTTTTACTGTAAAATACTGCCACATCAAATAAGCTTATAATGTTGCTTATATATATATTATAATCTTATAATGTTGCAAATAAGCATATATATATATATATATATATATATATATATATATATATGTTTTGTCAAAAATAATCAACTAAGATGTTATTTTAGTGTTTGTTCCAATATAGGCTATATTCAAACTAATGAATCCTTAACTTTGAAATACGTATAATAAAATGTATACTTTAGTTTTTACAAAGAAAGATTACACTGGAAATATTGTTACAATTTTAATTGTTGTAATTGTATAACCTTTTTAATAAAATAGCAAAAATATATACAAGGATAGATGTAAACAAAATCTTAAAAGGTCAATATAAACCTTCTCTTTAAATAATTTTTATTGTGTTTTATTAGTGACACATTTGGGTAGAGAATATATTCCAAAACTTTCTGAAAATACAGTATGAGAATTAACTGCACAATTACTAGAAATGTTTACCTTGGATAAAATTTGCAAGCACAATTTGTGAATGGCTCATTAATTATGCGGGCCCCATTGTCTCCTCAGGTGCGAATCACTCAATATTCATGATGGTGTTGGATCGTTGACGCCCACTCGCATATTGCCTTTCCAAACAGAAAGTGTCTTGCAAAATTTAAATCAATGTATTGTTTTATGTGAATGATCAGGCAGGATGATTTTCACATCATTTTGAAGAAAAAACTCTAAGACACATTAGAGAGTATGTTTAGTATGTGTTTTGTGGCCTTATTTCAGAAACTTTCATTTTTAGTTTTTTCAATAACCATGCATAAACATTATTCTCTCAAAAATACAAACATGTACATACATGTTGATCACATATTATGGTAGCCCTGTTTGTGCTAAATAGAGTGTAAATACACCTTTGCCATTCATATGTTTATAAGAAACTGAAAAAAGCACAAATGTCAGGGCATGTCAGAACATCTCAAGGACCCCAAAAACACCTCAGACCCCAGAGGGTTAAAGTGAAATTACTGAACTTAAATATACAAGCTTGATAAAAATGCTTGTTTTAGAAGAAAATTTCAGATGGCACTCAGAGGCATCATGAAGTCTTCATATATATATATATATATATATATATATATATATATATATATATATATATATATATATATATATATATATATATATATGATCCAAAGTAACTAGTAACTAGCTACTTGAGTAGTTTTTTCATTGGATACTTTTTTAATCTTACTCAAGTAACTATTAAGATTATTACTTTTACTTTGAGTAAATATTTCTATAAGTACTTGTACTTTTACTTGAGTACAGTTTTTGGATACTCTACCCACCTCTGGTAAACATGTTATTTTTACATGAACACATCTACTAGTTTTGCTTTTACCAAACTATATTGCTATACTGAGATGAGTAAAAATCGACTGAAATATGTTGAAATAAAATGTCTTTGTATAAGCAATGTATTAAACTGCAAATTAACATTTATATGCAAATATTTCTGCTCATATGTTAAATATAGGGCTGAACGATTAATTGCATTTGCGATAATATCACAATATGATGAAATGCGATTTTTTAACCGCAAAGCTGCGATTACAGTCTGGTCACATGACACGCAAGAGTAAACCAGTCTGTACTGCAGATAAAGCATCAACTTGGCACGTGTTATGAACTGCTCCGAGACACGAAGGTTGAGGATCCAAATGCAGTTTTTTTTAAAGGGTTATACAGAATCGTAGTCAAAATCCAGGCAAAGGTCATACACAGGCAGGCAATCCAACAAACAGACAAATCCAGAGGGTGAGGCAGAAACAGGAAAACCAGGACACGGGCAGAGATCAAGAACCAGGAATAACGACAACAAAGGAAATGCAGTGGGATAACGTACAAGACTTTGCAGGGAATGATGAGGTGAACCAGGCTTATATGGGGTGAACTAAACAATATAATGAGACACAGGTGAATGTGATAATCAGGGATGATGAGTCCAGGCAGTGAATTATGGCAAATGTAGTTGTGAGTGAATAATGATAGTCTGATGTAGAGTGCCCTCAGGTGGCTCTCAAGGGCACTCCAGATGATGACCGTTACAGCACGCTACAGGAAATAACAGTTTATGTTTAATTTATGTGATATTGTGTTATAGATTCTCTCCAACGATTCTGTATCGATTGAGATAATTTCAGATTTATGTCTGAGCTTAGTTTTAAACACAGATATGTGATGACGCGTGTGCTTTATAAACAACCGTATTCTGCTTGCTTCTAATTCCTCTGTCACACACACGACACCACTCGAACTTTACGAGAAATAATCTTTAATAAAGTTCGGAAAAGTTTAAGCGAATTACAAGGACATTCGCGGACTTCATTGCACAAGATATGAGATACGTGCGGTTTGCTTGATGTTATTTTTGTTACGATGTTACGACGGTCTCGCCCGCCGATATTTTACTTACAAATGTTCTACGAAGGCATCATATGTCTTGGAATGCAGTTGGCTTATATATTAAAAATATGAAAATTACCGACAGAAGCTGCTTTCAAATACTCACGCGCGCTTTGCGAAGAGTGCTTGAGCATGCGGCTGTGAGCGACTCCGTCTACGTGGTTAATCCTCTGGGGACCAAAAACGCGCCCGCGCGTTTTGCTCGTTTTTTTTTTTAGCAATGAAAAATAAACACAAAATGCTCTGTTAATTTTGATCTTTAATTTTCGTGTTATACATCAATCGATCCTGTTCAGTTTCTATTTTTTTTCTGTATACTCACAATAAAAATAAAGTGTTTTGCTTTTTGACAAATAAAGAAACTTTAACATGATGCGATTTCTGCCTTCTCTCTGTCAGTAAACTCCCATTTGAAACGCGTTCGAAAATGATCTATAACTCCGCGAAAATTCAGTCAAACAGGCAAACAGACCCACGGGCATAAAGCTTGAGATCGCAGCTTTTAAATGAAGTAATTTATATAAAAAACAAATATTATCAGCTTCTGTAATCTGTATAAAAAGAGAGCGATTCCAGTCGAGCTCATTACGAGCTCATTGACTTTAATTCGTTCACGCCTACTCACGGAGCGCGCTATTCACAAGATAATGTGTTAAGCCATCTATGCAAAACAGGTAAACGCCCCCAAGCAAATGCATTAAACGCTTCAAGTTTCATCATTCAGTCACCTGCGCGTTGGGAAGATGACACGGTACACCGGTGCGGAAGCCCTTCAGCTCGTCCTGGATACTAGCGGCGAAGAGTCCAGATTTTCATCAGAAGAGGAGCGCGACTACTCTGATGACGACCGTTTGTATTTTGAAGAGCAAATTGATCCAGCCGTGGATAGAATTTCGGATGAGTAAGTATTTATTCTTACTTGCATTAGTTGACAAGCTATTCAAAACATGAGCTTACATATTATATTGGGTGGACTTGCCATCCAGAGTATTGACATTTGATATCTACCTATATTCAACACGATCTAATGAAAGTGCATATCTATACCATGAATTTAATATCTCGTACCATTTCAACGTCAAAAATGTTTTGTTTTGTTTTTTTGTGTACATATGCTACACCCCTTGGTTAAGAAAATTTGTATTTGTATGTGTAGCCTAGCAGTAAATGATATGTTTAGATCATTATGTATGAAAGATAGAATTTAGAAATTATTTTAGAAAGTAGGCCTAGTAGGTGTTTAGATTATATTTTGACTATATAAATGCTGCCTCATTATCATTAACGATGCATGCTCGCAAATATCAGTTGTAAATGTGTGTAAATGTGCTGAAATGTGTAAATATACCCAGTTAATGAAGTGCACAAATGTGTTAGGCTAATGTTTGCGGTGTGCCTCTCCGGTAATGGCCCATTGACACGCATATAGGCTTATTGCACGCGTCTAAAATTATTTACATCAGTTATTCATTATAGACTAATGCTACTATAGTTATATTTATGTAATAATATTCTTCAACTTTTTTAAAAGGAATGTAGCTTCATCACTACCTCCGCCTGCAACTCGGAGTGCGCTTAGCAACACAGTCAGAAATCAGAAAGAGTAAGTACATATTTACCAACTGCCTTTACTTTTGTTTATTTTCCTCACATTTGATTTGCTTAGAGCCCGCATCAACGGGGCATAAGCATTTACTGTGAGATACCTGCCTTTACTTTTGTTTATTTATCGCTCACAATTGCTTTGTTTATAGCCGACTGATTATTTATTTTGGTCACATTTGATTTGCTTAGAGCCCGCATCAACGGGGCATAAGCATTTACTGTGAGATACCTGCCTTTACTTTTGTTTTTACAAAATTACAATAAAACAGATTGAAAAACAAAACATTTGAATCTCCTCATTCTTTGTTAAGGCTGCCTCACTTGATGGCCCATTAGCACTTGGGGGAGCGTCTATGTCACACCCCTGGTCTGAATCTCATTAATATTGATGACCCATTACCACTCCCACGGATAAACCTCTTCTGACAAAAAAACTGTTTTACAATGTTTAAATCAATGTAGTGTTTTATGTGAAAAATGAGGCAGGATGATTTTCACATAATTTTGAAGCTAGAATTCAAAGGGACAACATCCATTCGTCAAAAGTCTTGTGGACACATATTTAATATGTGTTTTGTGTTCTTAAATCAGCAACTTTCATTTTAATTTTTTCCAATAACCACGCATAAACATTATTCTCTTAAAAATACAAACATCTACATACACGTTGCTCGCATATTATGGTAGCCCTGTTTGTGCTATATAGAGTGAATTTACACCTTTGCCATTAACATGTTTATAAATAACTGAAAAAAGCACAAATGTCAGAGCATGTCAGAACATCTCAAGGACCCCAAAAACAGCTTGGTCCCCAGAGGGTTAAAGGTCCCATTCCATGGATTATTTTTATTATTTTATCATGTTTCCAGGGGTGCCCTTATAATGTTAGTATGTTTTTTAGATCAGAAATTGTTATAATTTAGAAATAAAAGGCTTTTTTCTAGATATTTCTATATTTCTATATTTCCTAGCCTGATTTCATTCCCTGGTTTGAACACTCTGTTTGAAGGGGCGTGTCTGCTGAGAGACTTCAGTGTAAACGCCCTCTGCTGTGATTGGCTGAAATGCTTGCATATGAAATATCTGGCATTACATGTGGAACTATCTGGAAAACTTTTACTATTACAGCTATTATACGTTTTTACTATTACAGCTATCGGGATTAACGAATCGTGAGAAGTTTTTTAAGTATTTAGATCTCTTTCAATCACATAAAAAATTGCAGTGACGAGCATTGAGCAGATGACAGCCTGTTGATCGCGTGAAAAAAGATCTTATCATTGCAACGCAGTTTCTGCACTCACTAATGATTTCACCAATGCAAACATGAGGCATATAAATACAGTAAGAGCTTCGTTGTGCAGTGTAACAGCGTCATTGATTTCATAACGAGTGTTGGCAAGTGTCCATATAAACTCGCGCTGTGTGATTGACAGCTTGGACGATTGGAAAGGGATTGTTCTTTGATCGCTTTCTGTATATTAATCACAGTTTAAGTTAGATTATTTTCATCCTACTAAGAGAAACGATGTGAAGTTGATCGCTACTTCCTTATTAAATCACTACTTGTACTTACCGCTTGCTGGAATATAGTTGAAATTGTCCCCTTCGTCAGTATGAAACGCTGAGAGAAGCCTGCTTGATATTATCCCAGGTTAGAAAAACAGTCCGTGGTGAAATGGACAGAGCAAACTAACTTCGAATTAAACTTTTGCGGTATCCGATTATAGATAAACATCAACCATCTGTTGACATTTCGCCATCAATACGCCTGTGTTCCTGTGGGCGGAGGTTAGTCTAAACACGGTTCTGGTGATGTCACTAATGACGGAAGTAGAGGGGTGTAGTCCAATCGAGCCGTTTTTTGTAGTCAACTTCTGTTAAATAAAATATCTCGCTTGGCATTGAACTTTGAGCTTTATAATTTTACAGATATTATTTATACTCTAACAACAACATTACACACTAACTAAAGTTTGAAACATGGGATCACGTAGAACGGGACTTTTAAGGACAGCGCGAGATGGCAGTAAGAGGACCACACAATAGTGGGACAGGCGAGACTGGGGAGCTGGAACCCTCTTCAATACTGACCCAAGCCGGACCCAGTCACTGAGCCCGAAATGACTCTGAAACCAGAACAATGTAGAGTGTATAGTTGCTTCCCAGTAAAATAAGAAATAAGGAAGGGTAAGCCCACCCTCAAGCTTTGGTTTCTGAAATATTTCTCTACATATTCTGGCTGGTCCTTTGATAAAAAAAAAAAAAGAGATTGTCACAGTTTATGAATGCATTGTTTCCTGCTTGTCTCGTGTTTATGTTGTTACATGTGTGTGGGTGTGTGTGAGTGGGCGTGACCGGCAATCATCATCTATCAGAGCACAGCTGATCTCACTCACGGCGCCAGTTGCAGTTAATCCTCTCATCTTTAAATACTCACCTATTTCTCATCTCCTTTGTCAGATCGTTGTATGAGGTCCTCCGTGCTGCATGTCTGTTTCCGTTCCTGTTCGGCGTTCTCCAGTCTCGTGCTTCATTGTTCCTGTTCAGTGTTTCCCAGTGGATTACTTCATCATGTGGATTTCTCTCCGTCACTCACCAGCGCACTCTACTCACCGTCTCTTCTGTCCTGTACTGACCATCAAAGTCCCTGCTAGGGATGTTAACCGATGACCGTTTGACCGATGGTTGACAGTATCAACGTTAACCGATCAAAGTTGTCGGTAGTCGGTAAAAAAAAAAAAAAGTGATCTCTAAATTAGGCTATTATGGACAGTGGACTAAACGCTACTACAGTTAGCCATTTCATTCCAAGATTTTTTTGTGTGAAGTGAACAAATACCTCACACTCAATTTTTCATAACTCGCCTGTTTGTACTTAATAAACCAATAAAAACATTTGGCGCGAGGTCACAGCGTTTGGGTTCGCGCGCTCACATCTACATTTCAGTGGTAACAGATAAGGTGATGATGATCATCATCTTTCTTTATTATTGTAGCACTACATCAAACTAAAGCAGCGTCTCTTCGGAGCTGTCATTTTCTTAAATGAGCCGCGGCAATGTTTCAAATGAGCTTCTAACGCTAGACAAACGCCTTTATTTTCAACGCGATCACCTTGTATCCAAACCATTTCGAAACTAAGGAGCCATTTGTCCTCCGATTACATACAGCGCCGCGTTTGCGGGACTCATGTTTCGGGTAAATCAGAAATTGGAAAATTTATTGGATATAACTTTTATTTATATTCAATTTATAACCGGAGAAGAGGCTAAAGGAATTGACAATTCTCAAAACTTCGGGTAAAGAAACATCCGGATCAGAGATATAGAGCAACACATCATCACTGTATAAAGAAATGTTGTGAACAGCACCAGCTCTCCTAATTCCCTGTATGGTCTGCTCACTACGAATGGCAATTGCCAAGGGTTCCCAATAACCAATGCAAAAAGCATTTGTCAAAATCAAAGAAATACAAGACTGACGAAGGGTTGGAGGCAGGCAGCCATTATTAATGGAGTCTAATCTAGACTAAAAACAGATATCTTTGGCCTAGAATACACATAACAAATTATAGACTTCTATAATTCAATGTTAGGCTGCATAGATTAGGTCAGCCGAAACCGGGAACACTTCCCATAAAAATCCTGATGTGCTTGTTAAATCATAAGAAGGATGGCGTCTACGCTAATATTACATACTGAACATATTGGGGAGGAATATAAAAGTTTGCTGAAGCGCAAGAAGTTTACTTGGCTTGTCACCATTCTCAAAAAAATGCATGTTTAGTCTTCAGCAATAACTTTTTGATAACATTGAGTTGATAACATTAAAATCAGATTGAAATTTGAGTCTCTTTTTGTAAATTTCAGGATCTTGAGAAGCTGCATAAGCCGAATCGAGCCGAAGAATTTCAAGAGATAATTCTTCTAGCTTCATCCTTCGTTGTCTATTTACACAGTCTGAATATGAAATGACTTGACCCCGAGCATATGCTTTCAAAGATTCCCAAATTGTGGAAGATGAGGTCTCAGGGGTGGTATTTATCTCCAAAGAGATATCTAATTGGGTTTTTAATGAATCACAAAATTCTTTCTCAGAGAGCAGTAAAGAATTAAATCTCCAACTTTGAGAACCAAACATCTTATCCTGAAACTGAAGAGAAAGTGAAAGTGGAGCGTGGTCATATATAAGAATGCTGCCATATGAACAGGCCCTCACTTTAGACAACAATTTCTTGTCTAAGAAAAAGTAATCATTGCGAGAGTAATTAAGGTGGACATGAGAGAAAAATGAGTATTGTCGTGCTGTGGGATATGAAAAGCGCCATACATCAGCTTGACCACAAGTAGTTTAAAACAAATGAAGTGTAATTGCAGTTTTAGAGGGTTGGGCAGGTTTAGTGGATGAACGGTCTAGAGAAGGGTTCAGAGAACAATTAAAATCACCTCCCATAATAAGATAGTGTGAGTTTAGACCAGGGAGTAGAGAGAATATTTTCTGAATAAAAGTTTGGTGCGTATATATTAGCCAGTGTCACGTTTAAACCATAAAGAAGGCCTGAAACAATAACATATCTACCACCGGAATCAACTAAGGTTTGTGAAGGAGAAAACAGAATACACTTATTGATAATAATTGGCACCCCTCTAGATTTACTGACAAATTTAGAATGATAAACTTGTCCAATCCATTTCTTACAAAATCTGGCATGATCTTTAAGTGGGTCTCTTGCAAAAAAAACAAAACAATATGAGTATTTAAATGTTCTAAATGTGACATCATCTTGCTGTGTTTGATTACATTGTTTAAACCTTTGACATTCCAACTGGTAGAATGAACACATGAACCCCCTGACTGAGCACTGAGTAAGCTAGTGGACATTGGTTACAACAACAACAAAAAGATAAATGACGAAAACATGAATAGTGTGAGTTTCTTCTGTCTTGACATATCTGAGATTCTGAGATTAAGTGAAAGGAAAGAAAAAAAAAAAGGAAAAAAACATGTACTACATTAGTACCAACATTACTCATTATCACACAGCACAAACTTTCTCTCCGCTGAACTTTTGGAGAGAGCTCCATAACAAATTGTACATATATTAAGAAATAGGGAACAAACCACAGTTCACAGACCACATATGAAATTGTAAATAATAAAAAGTCAAAGTTTCATGGTCTGTAAATGTTCATAATGCAAAAAATTCAATAGAGTCTGATACAACGTAGACCTTTAATGACATGACATGGCCCAAACTCACTTGCATATGGCAAGCTGTTTTAACTTTTATTCATTTCCAGGATATGAATTCTTGATATCAACAATTCAATTTTCACTAGTTAAAACGATAGTTATTGATATCAGGAATTAGATTTCCACTAGTAACAATGCTAATTCTTGATATCCACAATTAAATTTTCACTAGTTAAAATGATAATTCTTGATATCAACAAATGAATTTCAACTAGTAAAAACTATAATTCTTGATATCTGTAATTGTATTTTCATTAGTGAAATGTCACCATAGGCTGCCATTCAAAATCAATTGTTGATGTCAAGAATTGATTTCTTACTAGTGTAACAGACTTTGTTGAATTCTGTTATGATGCACTAATTCTGGATGTACTGGCGCTCGTTGTATATGCGTGTATGCAATGTATTTTTCCCTTCGGGGCTTGCCGTAGATAGGCATGTGTCATGCGCACTGGGTACTGGAGTGTCGCGGGTTTTTCGAGTTGGTGATCTGAGGTGTTGGATAATAAAGTGGAGAAGAGTGAAGAGTTCAAACTGCTATCGTTTATTGTTTTCTTATTTCTAAGTGTTAGGCGAACCCTGTTTGAACGCTCGGTCACATTGGTGGCAGCGGTGTTGTTTTGATTTATTTGCGTTTATGTGATCCAGTGTTACGGCGGGTGTTTAACTAGTTAGTTTACAGTGAAAAGAGTTAGCGCGCGCGGGTTCAACGTCGACGCGGCCATCATGTGGTGTAAAGACGATGAGGATTTCTATTCGAGACGGGACCGCGACAAGATCAACAGGCACGTGAAAATCGAGCTACCGCCGCCGTTCTCTGGTGACGAGAAACAGAGCTTTCTGTGCTGGGCGCGGCAGTTCAAGGTCGCTGTCAGGGCGCTCACAGAGGGAGATGGTCCTGCGTCGGTTAATTATGAGCTGGTGAGGATTCTGCCGACACGTTTAAGCAACGCGGCATTTCTTCTGTGGGACAGCCTTCCTAAAACTGTTCAGGCTGACTATACAGCTGTAAAGGAAAGACTAAAGGAGGCTTTCGGGCAGAGGCAGTTTATGGATCGCTTCAGAGCCAGTTTATCAGCCCGCCCTCGTGCTCCACGGGAAAGTTTGGAGGTGTATGCGGCGGAGATAAGCAGGTTAGTGGACGAGGCTTTTCCTGAATATGGCGACAAGGCCCAAAGAGAAGAAAAGTTTCGTCGTTTCTTGGCTGGTTTGGATCCTGTGCTCAGAGCTAAATGCCATGAACAGGGAGCAACAGATTTGGAGGAGGCCGTGATAATTGCAGGTCGGTGCGAAAATGCCAGAGACTCAATAAAGACTGATTACATGCCTGTTAATGCTGCCTATGGTAATAATGATGGTGGTGCAGTGGCTGCTGTCCACTCTGTGACTGATAATGGAGGACTATATAGAGCAGTGGATAGATTAACAGAAGAAATGAGAGATATGAGAATGGAACTGAGGCGCTTGGGTGATGAAAACCAAAGACTTAAGTCCAGTGTGAGTCCTAGAGCAATGGATGAGTGGAATGGAGGCCGCTCTCAGCCTAGTGGAATGTGCCAGTGTGTCTGCGGGGGCCGTGGATGCCAGTCACGTGTCTTTGACAGTGCGCAGAGGGGCCGTTCACCTGAGAGGAAATCATTCCAACACTTTGAGCGTACATCAGGTATGGATGTTCGTGGTTATAAAGACTCATACTCTGCTCAGTCTCCTGCAAGACGCAGCCCTAGCCCTGGTCCTCGCAGATGGAACAGCATTGAGGATGACTCGAGAAAGCGGGGAGTGCGTTTCATGTCTCCTGGCGGAGTGGAGCGCCGCAATGGGCCGGGAAACGGACTTTAGCTGATGTTGCGGCCCAAACACCAGCTATGCTGCCAGTGGGCCCTGTAATGGACAATGTTGATGATGGTGACTCAATTTCAGAAAACATCAATGTGATTGTGGATGCTGGCCAGGAGCTGGTGTCGTATGTGAGAGGAATAATTGAAGGTGTGGAGGTTCAGATCTTAGTGGACTCTGGTTCCAGTGTATCTCTCATGAGTGCCGATTTCCGTATGTCAATTCCAACACTTCGCAATCGGCCATTGAAAAAGGACTATGTGTCAGCCCGTGCTGTGAATGGACAAATGCTAGATACACTCGGCACCATCACAGTAACATTTCAGCTGGGAACTGAGTCGTGGCAGCATGTATTTCATGTGCTAAGAGAAACCACACAGACTGTGTTGCTGGGCTGGGACTTTTTGTTGAAGAACCATGCTTTACTGGACCTCAGCCGTGCTAAGCTGCAACTGTGGGACATCTCAGTTCCTCTCCTTACCAGCAAAGATTTTGTTCCACTGTGCTGCAACGTGTCACTGGCCACCGCTATGAACTTGCCATCCCTCAGTGAGTCAGTGGTGGCAGTTAAAGTGTGTACACCCAACGCAGCCCATTTGGCGAGTGACTTTGTTGGCTATCTGGAACCCAATGTGGCGGAGTCTTCCGGTCTCGTGGTTGCTCACACAGTTGCCATGGTTCACAACGGACTGACAAAAGCTCGGGTTTTGAATCCTACTGGACAGGACATTTCATTGAAACAAGGTATGCATCTGGGTGAGTTTTACACAGTTGATGACTCAGATGTTCAGTTGTTTCATGCTCCAGTTGACGTAGCTGCAGCGACCTTTTCCAGGGTCACGCCTCCTGTGTCGTTGGATGAGTCGCCTATTTCTGAATCTGAGAGAGCTGCGCTTTCAGCATTGCTGTTGGAATACAATGACATCTTCAGCTCCTCCAAACAGAATTCCAGTAGATGTACACTGGTAAAACATCACATCAGAACTGGTGTGCAGACTCCTATCAAACAGCGTGCATATCGTGCTTCCCCTGAAAAACGTGCTGAGATAGAGAAACAAGTGGCTGGCCTGTTAGAGGATGGAGTCATTGAGGAGAGCTGTAGTCCCTGGGCGTCACCAGTCGTTTTGGTGAAAAAGAAGTGTGGCACATGGCGTTTTTGTGTAGACTACAGGCGATTAAACAGTGTGACTATTAAAGACTCTCACCCTCTACCCCGTGTTGATGACACATTGGATGCGTTATCAGGTGCAGTGTGGTTCAGCACACTAGATTTTTCGAACGGTTACTGGCAGGTGGAAGTTGCTGAGGAGGACCGAGAAAAGACGGCCTTTACAACGGGACAGGGCCTCTATCAGTGGCGGTCCATGCCGATGGGCCTATCCAACGCCCCCGCCACATTTCAACGCTTAATGGAGCTTGTCCTCAGAGGGCTCCCGTGGCACATCTGCATTGTATATCTCGATGACATTTTGATTTATAACAAAACATTTGAAGAACACCTGTCTAGCATGAGAGAGGTGTTTTCAAGAATCCAGTCTGCTGGTTTGAGACTAAATCCAGTCAAATGTCACCTTGCCAGAGATCACGTGGTCTTTCTTGGCCATGTCGTTTCTCGAACCGGTCTTCAACCTGATCCAAAGAACACAGAGAAAGTTTTGAACTGGCCAATTCCCCGTTCTCCTTCTGAGGTGAGAGCCTTTGTGGGCCTGTGTTCCTATTACAGACGATTTGTCAAGGATTTTTCTAAACTTGCTGCTCCACTAAACCATCTCGTCGGGAAAAATGTGCCCTTTGTGTGGAACGCTGAGTGCGACAAATCATTTAACCTTTTGAAAAGTGTGTTGTCATCTGATCCTGTAGTGGTATTGCCTGACTTCAGTGTGCCTTTTAAAATTTACACTGATGCATCCAACCTGGCCGTCGGTGCAGTTCTTGCCCAGGACAGAGATGGACTTGAGCACGTGGTCGCATACGCCAGCCGGGCATTGAATTCCACACAAAGGCGTTGGTCCACCTTTGATCGTGAGCTGTGGGCTATTGTGTGGGCAGTAAGGGAATTCAAGCATTACATTGGACTTGCCTCCTTTACCATTATCACTGACCATCGACCACTCTTGGCACTTCGGCGTATGCCCATTGATGATGATCCAACAGGAAGAAGAGGGAGGTGGATTCTGGAGCTTGATCCATTGAATTGGGTCATTGTTCACAAAGATGGGAAAAACCATAAGAATGCGGACGCGCTTTCTCGCCGCCCTGAGACACCTGGCCCTAACGAGGCAGAGGCCAGTGTTAAAGAGGTACTGGAAGTGAATGTGGTGAGTTCTAATCAAACAGTTGACATTCCATGTTCCTCTGAAGTCACTGATTCGGCAGGAGATGCGACTGCTGTCAACTCACATGACAATTCAGACTGCATGTCGTCCATGAATGTTTTGTCACACAGCTTATCAGACATTAGTGCAATGCAGCATGCTGACCATGATATTAAGACTGTGTTGAGCTGGGTGATGCAATCCCAAAGACCATCCAGGAGAAAACTTCAAGAAGCTTCTCAGTGCTTACGGAAGCTTTGGACTGAATTCAACCGTCTTTCTATAATTGATGGACTGTTATGCCGCTCAGTTTTCTGTCCCCTCACAAGTGCCCCTGTAGTCCAAATGGTTGTACCCTCTGCTCTAGTATCGGATGTTCTTTTGCTGCTGCATGGGGCCCCAGCTTCTGCCCATTTCTCTTCAGAGCGTGTGTGGGAACGGGCGAGACAATTTTGTTACTGGCCTTCTATGTACAGGGACATCAAAGCATGGTGTGAGCAGTGCAAGGCGTGTCAGACACGGCGCGGTCCGGTTCCAGCCCTCTGTGCACCAATGGGGGGGTCCCAGTCTGTACGGCCATTTGAAAGAGTGGCTATGGACATCTTAGAGCTGCCTGTAACTTCAAAAGGAAACCGGTATGTGCTGGTTGTTGAGGACTATTTCACCAAATTTGTCAACCTGTATGCTTTGCTTAATCAGTCAGCACAGACAGTAGCACGTTGTCTGTTTGAGGACTATGTTCTGATTCATGGCGTTCCAGAGACTTTGCATTCGGACCAGGGTCGTCAGTTTGAGGCGGAGGTGGTTCAGAATCTCTGCCATCTGCTGAGCATTAAAAAGACACGCACCACTCCCTACCGTCCGCAGTCGGACGGTATGGTTGAACGATTTAATCGGACCCTGATTGATCAACTGGCTAAGACTCTTTTGACCTATGGTGGGGAATGGGACAATTATGTGAAACATGTGGCTTTTGCTTACAACACAACGACTCACTCCAGCACTCGTTTCACACCTTACTTCTTGACCCATGGTCGGGAAGCACGGGTCCCTGCTGATGTACTGTTACCCACCCGTGCTCTTGTTCCTCAGATGTCAGCATCACATGCTGAGTTTGTTTCCAAATTGCTGACAGAACTGAACTCTGCATTTAGCAGTGCACGGATGCACAGTGAGGCAGCTCACGACCGCCAAAAACTGTACCATGATGTTGGATTGCGTCACCAGCCCTATGATGTAGGTGCCATGGTGTGGCTCCACAATCCGGTGGAGAGCCGCATGAAACTGGCACCCCATTGGAAGGGGCCGTATAGAATAGTGCAAGTCATGGATTCATGTGGGGAACAGGGACTGACTTACCGGATTGTAGATCCTTTTGACTCTAGTGAGAGGTCGCAGGTCGTGCATTACAATAGGGTGCGGCCTTACACATTGCCTTTTTCTCTTGTGTCAAAGAACCAGACATTGTCCAATGTTTCGGACTCACAGCCTGAGTCTCTTTCCATAGAGTCAGGAGTTTCTGGTGGAGAAGAGTGTGTTTCTCCCCAGAAAGATCTGAGTGCTTTGTCTGACTCACCATGTTCAGTTAAGGGGTCTGAGCAAAACATGAGTAGGACTGGGAGAGTTCATAGGCCTCCGGGCCATTTGAAGGATTTTGTTTTGTATTAAAGTAACTGTGTACCTATATGTATGGGAGAGTGCAAGTTTGAATTTGTTCTATTGTAGAGCCTGTAGTAACAATGAAACACAAAACAGAGTACATAGCACATCACTGTTACTGCAACAAGCCTATTAACAGAACACACTTTTTCTCTGTGTTCACAGCTGTTTGTTGTTTATGACGGTTGATGTTATTATTCTGAAACATAAACGGGGACGTTTATTTTGTGAGGGGGGGACGTATGTAACAGACTTTGTTGAATTCTGTTATGATGCACTAATTCTGGATGTACTGGCGCTCGTTGTATATGCGTGTATGCAATGTATTTTTCCCTTCGGGGCTTGCCGTAGATAGGCATGTGTCATGCGCACTGGGTACTGGAGTGTCGCAGGTTTTTAGAGTTGGTGATCTGAGGTGTTGGATAATAAAGTGGAGAAGAGTGAAGAGTTCAAACTGCTATCGTTTATTGTTTTCTTATTTCTAAGTGTTAGGCGAACCCTGTTTGAACGCTCGGTCACACTAGTTAAAATTCCAGTTTCACATATCAGAAATACAATTCTTACTAGTAAAAACCTTTATTTTTGATATCAAGAATTCAGTTGTCCCTAGTTGAAATGTCTATTCTTGATATCAACATTTGAATTGCTACTAGTAAAAATGTTCATTTTTGATATCAAGAATTCCATTTTCACTAGTGACAATGTTAATTTCTGATATCATGAATGTGATTGTTACTAGTAAGAAAGCCATTTTAGATATCTGAAATTATATTGATATCAGAAATACATTTTCAGATATAAAAAATTAAAAATTTTACTAGTAGCAATTTAATTGTTGATATCAAGAATAGACATTTTTACTAGTAACCACGTAATTCTTGATATCAGGAATTAGCGTTTTTACTAGTAACAATGTAATTATTGATATCAAAAATGATATTTCTACTAGTAAGAAATACAAAGCTGATATGTGTATTCAGAATTTTAACTAGTAAGAAATACATTTTTGATATCTGTAATAGTTTTGTCGCCCTTTTAACATTTAAAACACATGTAGGATATGAATTGTTGATATCAACAATTCAATTCTTGATATCAAAAATGTAATTGTTGATATCAAAAATGTAATTGTTGATATCAACAATTTAATTGTTGATATCTGTAATTATATTTTCACTAGTGAAATGTCACCATAGGCTGCCATTCAAAATCAATTGTTGATATCAAGAATTGATTTCTTACTATTAGAAATATAATTTTTGATATCAATAATTACATTGTTACTAGTAAAAATGGCAATTACTGATATCAATAATTCAATTGTCACTAGTTGAAATGACTATTCTTGATATCAACAATTGAATTGCTACTAGTAAAAATTTTCATTTTTGATATCTGAAAATGTATTTCTGATATCAATATAATTTCAGATATCTAAAATGGCTTTCTTACTAGTAACAATCACATTCATGATATCAGAAATTAACATTGTCACTAGTGAAAATGGAATTATTTATATCAAAAATGAACATTGTTACTAGTAGCAATTCAAATGTTGATATCAAGAATAGACATTTCAACTAGTGACAATTGAATTCTTGATATCAAAAATAAAGGTTTTTACTAGTAAGAATTGTATTTCTGATATGTGAAACTGGAATTTTAACTAGTAAGAAATCAATTCTTGATATCAACAATTGATTTTGAATGGCAGCTTATGGTGACATTTCACTAGTGAAAATACAATTACAGATATCAATAATTATAGTTTTTACTAGTTGAAATTCAATTGTTGATATCAAGAATTATCATTTTAACTAGTGAAAATGTAAATGCTGATATCAAGAATTAGCATTGTTACTAGTGGAAATGTAATTCCTGATATCAAAAATTGCCATTGTTACTAGTAGAAATCTAATTCCTGATATCAATAACTATCATTTTAACTAGTGAAAATGTAGTTGTTGATATCAAGAATTCATATCCTGCGAATGATTAAAAGTCAAAACGGCTTGCCATATGCCTATTGCCATTCCAAGGATATAAATTGTTAATATCAAGAATTATAGTTTTTACTAGTTGAAATTCAATTGCTAATATCAAGAATTATAGTTTTTACTAGTTAAAATACAGTTGTTGATATCAAGAATGAACATTTTTACTAGTTGAAATTGAATTGTTGATATCAAGGATTCATATCCTGGAAATGAATAAAACTTAAAACGGCTTGCCATACTTGCAGGAGTTCATGTGGAGTAGCATTTACTGAAGTGCACTCAAACTCAGCTCCTCAAGGGCCACCGCCCTGCAGAGTTTAGCTCCACCCGAATGAAACACATCTGATCCAGCTAATCAAAGTCTTCAGGATTACTAAAAACTTCCAGGCAGGTGTTTTGGAGCTGGTTGGATTTAAACTCTGCAGGACAGTGACCCTCCAGGAGCTCAGTTTGAGACCACTGATATACTGTGAACTGAGACGCTCTGACACACTGAAAACACAGGATCATGAGTTGCTCGTGTGTAAATGAATACAGTGCCATGCTTCACCCTGAAACACAGAGCATGTCAGTGTTAGGTTTATTGACTAGTTTTGGCCACTAGAGGCCCTCATTGGGTTTCATTTCAGTTTCCCACCATCGTATCATGTGTTATTGTTCTCACCTGTGCCTCGTTTCCTGTGAGTGTATTTAAGGCTACGTCTACATTAATCCGGATACAATCCCTCTCTGGAATGAGATGGAGGAGCTGAACACACAGCAACATTGAAAGCTCGAGTCCTGACTGTTCTGGTAGTGGTGATCTAGTAGTGTATATTGTCTCTGATCTATTACCCACAGTAGATGGCGGTAATGCTCTTTTTAAGAATGCGAACCGCCAAATAAGCACAAAGAAGAAGAAGAAGAAGAATCCGGATACATTTAAAAACGGCGTTTTCGTTTATAAATGCTCTCCGTCCACACTAGTATTTTCGGACGTTTCAGTGTGGATGAGAAACTTTGGAAAACGCACATGCGTAAAACCCCACAAAAGATTACTAATATGATTCAGATGGAAAATAAATAATGAAGTTATCGCGCAATTCTTCTGACAGGATAATTTTATTTAGTAAAATATCTCACAATTCACTGATGCGGTCCAGGTCGCACGCAGTCACCATATGTTTGGTCTAAAATGCTCTCATGTATTGCCGCAGGACAGCAAATGAGAGTAAATTCATCTTTGCAGGACTGTGATATGAAGAGTGTGCAATGTAGAATATTTTTAGCAGCAGTGTGAAAGTAAATATCACATAAGAGGCACAATACTGGTATAAACATGAATATCTATTGGTACAATATGTGTCACATGACTAAATTTACATCATCATTTTTAAATACCACCGGTTTCACAGTCCACACTACAACGCGAAAACGGCGTTTTCAAATGTATCCACTTTGGAGTGCGTTTTCAAAAAGCTTCGTTTTCATTAATAAAAACGCCGTCTCAGTGTGGACGGAAGGACAAAATGAAGAGAAAAATATACGTTTTCAAACGAAAACGTATTAGTGTGGACATGGCATAAGTAGCTCTGTTCCTCTGTTTTTTGCTTAGTGTTTAATATGTTGAGACCAACCTCTCCAGTCTTTGGTAAATGCCTCCTGTGAATTTATATGGATTTATTTGCTCTATGTGATTTTCTGACATTTGATTTTGTTGTCCTCATATTTTCTCTTTGACATTTTTAGATGTTTTTATTAGACCTTTTTGGGAAACACTCACCCTCTTGGCTTTTTGTATTGACCCCTTGGAACAACTGGAGTTACAGTTTTGGAGTAACTTTATCATTAGCCTTCTACATTCAGCCCTCACAGCCTAGTTCTAACCTTGGTCCTTACAGTCAGAATGTATATGTATATGAATACATCACAACCTTCTCAATTTGACATTCATACTAAGCCATATCCTGTTCTCTTAACAATGCATTGTTAGTATTAATAATAAAAAAAATCCCAGCCAACTGATAAGTAACACTTTTTCAGTTAATTGCCTTTTGGTGTGTGGTGTTAATTTTGAAGATGTCTGAGATGCTAACTGTGTCCTGTGCACAGCCACTAGATGGCGCTGCTAGCTTGTTCAGTGCTGTCGGAAGCAAATCATGCATGAAATAGAAGCATTTAACACTTTTAGTAACTGTTGCAAAATTCAATCTTCATACAGTCCATTCCCTTCCCCTCACCCCAAACAATATTTTTCTTAGACTTATGCAGTCCATGTGGGTCATACGTCTGTATAAATATTGAAAAATATCACATTCCTGCAAATGTTTTGTCTCTTGCGGGTGCTAAGCGGCCGCTTACCTTGCTTATTGGTTAAGTAAGCCTCTGATTACAGCATAGTTAATTATTTTAAAACCATTCACCTCAGTATCTCCAGCTGACAGTTTGGACTCTTCAGTCCATCAGAAAGAAGCTTCACTCCAGAATCCTGCAGGTCATTGTTACTCAGGTCCAGCTCTCTCAGAAAGGAGTTTGAGGATTGTAGAGCTGATGATAAACTCTCACAGGACTGAGCTGTGAGATTACAGCTGAGTAGCCTGTGTAGAGAACAAAACAAAGAGCAGTAGTAATGCTTATTAGCGTTTATAATCTGGAGCTTGAAAAAAACTTTAACTGTAGTGAATTAAGCAAAGATAAAACAATGGTCTCTTCATAAAACATCAAACCAGCATTTATTTTCACACACACATTACTTTTATTACTTTTTCTGAACTGTCTAGGCCAGCAAGTCACTCATTTAAAATGAAGGCAATTACAAAAGACAGTGTTCATAAATGAATGTAAAGGAGACTCTTACAGTGCTCTTCTGGTGTTTCTAATCACCGGCAGCAGTCTCACCAGTGCTTCATCAGATCTTCTGTATTTCTGCAGTTCAAACATCTCTTGAGCCTCTTCTGACATCAGGAGCACAAATACCAGACCAGACCATTGAGCAGAGGAGAGATTCTGTGCTGAAAGATTTCCTGAGCTCAGATTCCTCTGGATGTCCTCCACAAAGTTATCTTTCAGTTCACTGAGACAGTGGAAGAGATTGATGGTCCTTTCTACTGATTCCTCCTTCTCTATTTTCTTTTTGATATAGTCAACAGTGTTTTTCATGTCCCCTGTTTTCTGTTCCAGTCCTGGCAGTAGTCCCTTCAGGTCACTCTGATTGGACTCCAGACCCAGGAGGAACCGGAGGAAAAGGTCCAGGTGTCCGTTCTCACTCTGTAAAGCTTTCTCGACTGCAGCATTATGAAGCTGAAACAGTGGCTTTTTGGACAGTTTCCATGTCAGTTTTCTCCAGGATTGAAGAAATAGATCAGCTTTCTCATCTTTGTCCATCATAAACACATAAAGAGCAGCAAGGAATTCCTGTACACTGAGATGTACGAAGCTGTAAACGTTTCTTGCTGCTACCTTTTCCTCCTGAAACATTCGAGTGCATAACCCAGAGTACAACGACCCTTTTCTGACATCTAGTCCACATTTTGCAAGATCTTCTTTGTAGAAAATCAGGTTTCCTTTCTCCAGCTGTTGAAAGGCCAGTTTCCCAAGCTTCAGAATAATCTGGTCAAAAGACTCGGAATTAGGTTCGGGCTCATCACAGTATTTTTCTTCCATCTGTTTCTTCTGAGAAATTAAGAAGCTTGTGTACATCCCTGTGAGAGTTGTGGGAGTTTTGTCATTACTCTCTCGAGCAAGTAGAGGCTGAAGAACAATGAGAGAGATCCAGCAGAAGACGGGGATATGGCACATGATGTACAGACTCCTGGATTTCTTGATGTGACTGATGAGGTTTCCAGCAACCTCAGGACTGTTTTTGATGAAGTATTTCTCTTTCTGCTCATCGTTAAATCCTCGCACCTCTGTCACTTGATCAATGTAGTTTCGGGGTATCAGACTGGCTGCTGCTGGTCTGGATGTGATCCAGATGAGAGCAGAGGGAATCAGGTGTCTCTTGATAAGGTTTATTATTATCTTACTTACTGTTGTTTTTTCATTTACATTTGTAAATATGTCATCTTTTTTAAAGTTCAAAGTAAAACGACATTCATCCAGCCCATCAAAGATGAACATAACTTTACCATCACCTTGAGGAAGAGAAGGCAGTTCTTCAGGACTACTAAAGAAGTATTTGTTGAGCAGTCCCATGAGACTACACTCTCCTTTAATCAAATTCAGTCTACGGAATGGAAGTGGAAATATGAAGACAATATCCTGATTTTCTGTTCCTTTAGCCCAGTCAAAGATGAATTTATTGACAGAGACCGTTTTTCCCACTCCTGCAATCCCCGTTGTCAGCACTTTTCTGTTTCGCCGACCCGTGTCACACTGGACTTTAAACATGTCATTACACTCGATTGGCTTCTCCTTGGCAGTCAATCGGTTGTGATTTGATTCGATCTGTATCACCTCATGGTCGTTCACTCTTCCTCCAGTCTCATTCTCCACCACATATAAATCAGTGTAGACATCGCTCAGGTATTCCTGATGACCCGTCTCTGAATTACCAATCAATATCTGCTCGTAGTCCTGTTTTAATTTGTCCTTCAGTCTGCGGCTGGTCTCTGTGTAATCATGAAGAGTAACTTCTCTATCGTCTGCAGTTGAGCCTTTAAGAAATAGGGAAAAAGACAGCAAAGACTAAATTATCATGTTTTTCATAAAGTCTGAAGACCTCTATAATGAAGAAATGATGGTTGCACCTTCTAACTGTTTCTCTAGTGTCTCCGTCGCTGAGGTTTTTTGTGGCTCTGTGAGGAAAGAGAAAATTAGTAAATTTATACAAAGGAAAGAGACAATAGATACAATTACACAGAAGAATAAAGTGACAAGTACCTAAAGCATTTCTGAACAGTATGGCTACACACTAAACTTCCTTAAGAATAGGATTCACAACTACTGAGCATTATTTCATATATGATTGTTCATAAGCAGTCTGTCTTAGAAAGCACAGTTATTGTGTCTTTTTAAACATTACAGTTTATTTTATTATATTTTTATTATATGAATTGTATTATAGTCATTATTATACATAAACTACTGTATATTACCATTTCCTGCAGTGTTTAAGCTGTAGTTGATGGTCACTGGGCCTGTGATGGTGTTTCCAGTGAGTACAGGAGCATTTACAGTTGCTCCTGTTTCAGCTTTCACATCAACACTGCTGCTCATCTGGCCTGGAATAGAGATAGAGAGATTAATTACATCGCTTAAATCACAACTTTAACATTTTTTTTTTTGTGTGATTTTTGCCTTTTATTATGACAGGACAGTATAGAGTTGACAGGAAGCGAGGTGGGAGAGAGACAGGGGATGGGATCGGGAAAGGTCCACGAGCCGGGACTCGAACTCGGGCTGCCCGAGCGCAACGGCGGTACATGTCGGCGCATTGACCACGAGGCCATCGGCGCCGACACAACTTTAACATTTCTGATATTATTTTTTCTTTTATCACTATTACCTTCTTTTAGTTTTTTGTTTTCCAGCTCATCTACTGTGTTATCATCATGCTGTTCAACAGAAGCCATTGTCCTTTACTGACTTACAGCTGTTGGACAAGAACACACGTGTCTATAATGAATCGGCTGTTACCAGACACTTTCCAAAAATATAAAAAAAGTGCAGAGTATAAGTGCTGTCAATCAATTTAAAAATAAACAAAAACATTTTTAAAGATTTTTTGGTAATTGCGATAAACAGTAAAGTTTTTAATATATTTTGATATTGTAATACTTTCACATTAAATCTCCAAAACAATGTAGAAACAACATAAAGACATAAATTTGTGTACAGATATTGCTGTAGCTGGCCAACAACGGCCCGTTCGAGGAGCTTAGCCAGAAAAGTTAGATTGGCAATAGGCCTATAGATAAATCTTCAGGATCAGAGCCGGGCTTTTTAAGAACTGGTGTAATAGCGGCTGTCTTAAGGGCCAAAGGGACGTGCCCAGTAGCTAAGGAAACGTTAATAATTACGGTTATAGCAGGACATAAGCATGTGAAGTACATGTTTAGAACCTCATTAGGCAAAGGGTCAAGAGAGCATGTGAAAGAGCTCATAGACATGATTCATTTCAAAGTATTATCTATGCTGACAGTAGTAAAACTAGACGAGGAAGTGGAAAGTGAATTTTTAAAATGAGACTCAGTAGACAACCAAGACAAGCCCGTTAATCTGTTTAACTGTTAATGCGTTATTGTTGCATTCACTTGCCCTAAATTCAACACCAGAGATTTTCTTCACAGACTATGCAGTGATATTTTATATTTGATTACTGTCTGTGCTTGAAAATCTAGTGTGAACCTACATGAAAAACCTGAAAAGAACTGTTTATTTCATTTGTATATGTTTGCTCTGTTGTATTTATTTGTGCTATTGCTCGTGATTGTATTATTTGTTATTTTATTACTGACTGTCTTTAACAATATTTAGAATTTATATGAGTTAGTAGGCTAGTAGTTTTTGGCATCATAACCTTATCTATTAAGGTTACATGGATCAAAAACAACTTAAACAACTAGACCTATTTTATTTTTTATATTTATTACTTGGTGGGGCCAGTGTACATTTTGGCAGGGCAAGTACAAATTTAAACCACTGGCCCGATGGGTCAGTAGAAAAAAACCTTAGCGCTGAACCCTGATTTTACACATCTCTTGCTACATCATCTGTGAACAAATTTGACTGGATTATAACTCAGCAATTATAATTCTCTGTCAATATTGATATTTCCATGTTGTTTTGGTTGGGTTTAATGATAATACAAGAGTCCTAAACCCCAGATAGAGGACAAAAACATGACAGACTCGAGCCCTAAAAAAGTGAGCAGACACTTTCGATAAGCAATTTTGAGAACACTAAGAAAAGAGCACATTCTTTTCGCCTGTTTGCACACTTTAAACACACGTTTGTACCATTCATTGTGTTCATTCAACACCGTTTTTTCTTATGATAAATACACGTCAAAAATGCATTTTCAGGGACTTAAAAGCGCACGTCCAAAATTTTTTGTAGCAAACCATGTCAAACATTTTGCTGTCAAAACGCACGCTTTTGATGGGTCAGTGTGCAATCAGACGCCCGACCAGGCGTATATGAATACTTAGGCTTGCCATAACTTCTATTTCATGATTGAACAAACAATAACACACAGAACTATGCCAAAATGCCTGTTTTGTCAAGTATTTTCATAAGAGCAGTCTTAAATGCGTTAAATAACGTCTCAAATGAACTTAAAGAGTTATGAGAAAATGAGATGCGCGTCAGATCCACATCATATGTGGCAGCAGCTCTTGAAGTGACAGCAGCCTAATAAACCCGTTGATGCGATGTCATTGATGTTAATCAAAGAACAAAGGTAACGGAGATTGTTGTAGCAGAGAAAATAATAGCTTTAATAAGGATTAATTTATATTTAATTTATGATTTATGCAGTGAAGACTGTAAAGTGTTTGATAACTTTATTCAATTTCTGTATATTTCCTGTTAGACAGATAGGAAGGCCACAGGTAAATGTGACATTTATTATAATGAGTTTATGTGAAGATTGTTTTAAGTTCACTTACATTACAAGTTGATATTTTATTTGAAGCCTAACAAATGTTGAAATCGATAGATTTTAGACATGAATGTCTATAATTAATGTTTTAAAAATCATTTATCATAGAGACATCAGTAGCTGCATTATTATCAGTGATACTGGCCTTGATTTATAAAAAGATGCCATTAAACAAATATTTAAAATATACTGTCTTAAAGTTGTTTCTACATTAATTTGGAGAGTAACTGTGAAATTATTACAATATAAAAATATTAAAAACTCCAAAGTTTTTAAACTTGATTAACTCGTTATGTTTTTAATCCGTTAAAAGCAATATTAAAAATATGATATTAATCATATCATATAATTAAAATATCATATTGTTACTACTGTAAAGCTATTTAAAATTATCGTGGGATCTCATTCAATGCTTTCAGAATCTTTACTTTTTAAAATGATTTAGTAATTTTTTTTAAATGAATGTTTTAATGAATATATTGAACAAAAATTAATTCATTTATTTATTAAAACATATTATTATAGCTAAAACATGGTTGAATATTTACAAAAAGAGATGACTGGAGCATCAGGGATGAGACGAGGGGGACATGTCAGACCTTTGCCATTGTTCCAGGCCACGCCATCGAGACCGAGTCTTTGCTAGAAGCTGTTCATCTTTGTTTCAAAGCTTTATTTTGTTTTTCATGATAAATACACAACGCAGTGTTTCCCCGCCTGGGAGTTTCTCCAGCATGCCGTGTATCACATTAATGGAAAAGAGTCCTCTGTAAAATTTGAGGACAACAGTTGTTTCAGGCCCACGTGATATTTAGTCGCATTTGAAATGTTTGTTGCTGTTCTTAATAAATCATCACATCTTAATAAATGAAATCATAATCGTATAAGAGTTCAAATGAGCTGCTTAATGACTTTTAAAAATGCATTGTGTAATATTTAGGAGGATCTGTTGTTGACAGAAATGCAATATCATATACATAACTATGTTTTCAGTGGTGTATAAAGACCTTACTTAATGAACCTTTATGTTTTTATTACCTTAGAATGAGTATACATTGTATAATTGTAATAAGTGTACAAAAAAGAAGTATTAAAGAAATGTATTAAAAATGTATTTAAAAAAAACTATTAAATGAGATTGAAATCACATATACAGTGGCCTCTCTGGTTTATTGTATTACATTCGTAATATAACAAATATTTGTTACTAATTTTAATATGGAAGCTAGACAGGAAATAACCCAGCACATGATTAAGACTTAACCCAGCAAGATGGTTAATTTCACCCACTGGTTGGGTCAAATGAATGACCCAGAAATATGGGTTAAATGGTAAAACCCAGCGCGTGTTCTGTCCAATTTAACCCTTTTTAAACCTTATTTTTTAACCCTGCCGTTTTTAGAGTGCAACTTTCAATGCAAACCGTAACCCGTTTCGACCTAAACTGACAGTGTAAAAATGCATTATGTCCTTATGCCTTATATAGACTGATTAAATGTAAGCAAACTTTCATGATCATGATCAAAACATACTCTGAAAAGCTTGTGTGATCAGGCCGTACTCTTCCTTCTACATGCTCTTTAACAGAACAGCTCTTCATACAGCGTCAGCGACGAGTGTGTGTCTGACGTTGGATGAAAGCCTTACGACAGAGTGTCTCACAGAACAGACCAATGTACAAGAGTCTGATGAGAAACACTCCTGAAACTGTAACTAATAAAGCTGCTTTCAAATGATTCACAGTGGCCCCAATATTGATCCGAACCATGTGTCCCACTCAGAGGAGGAAAGACATGATCCGTATTGAGTTTAGCTAAACTGTGTACTGCTCTTCAGTGTTGTCTGGGATATATGAACATGTAACAGTTGCATGTTCCTCCCTGGGAGGCTAACAGAATATCAAGAGCCATTCGATTTAGTAAAACAAGCTTCCTCATTACATGCACTTCTTCTGCAATGTCAGCAACAGAACTAAGTGAGTTTTGCTGTGTCCTCAAACACCAAAGGTGGCCTCATGTAGTGCCTGTACTTCATTCTGTACATTGATCATATTTTCAGTTTCAGAGATTCAATTCTCGATCTGTGTCATGATTAAAAGATGTTTGACATAATCCTCTCCTCTGACATTACTCACATTGCCAGTAATAGAAGCCAAATAACATTCTTAAAATCCCTTACAAAGGAATAGATAAGCTTTGTTACCACAAACAAAGTGTGTCATTAGAACAACGAGTGTTTTGATTTCTCATTGTTAGAAGAGTTTTGTCACATCTGGAAAATTCACACATCTGGCTTAGACTTGCTCACTACATTCTTCCCTTCAAGGCACCAGGAAGTATAACTATAATGTTAATGAGAATAATTTCAGTAGTGACATACACTGCTCGTGAACAGCAGTTTGTTGTGCCAGGAATAATCAGCCACATTATAGACACATCTGTAAGCATTTGATTTTGTCAATGGTTCAAAATTGAGCATTTAGCACAAGTTTCACCCTGTAATTTCCAAAAGTCATTGTGAAAATCTATTTCTTTACCACCTCATATTCTCTGTTTTTAATGTTTCCCTTTTACACTTCTGCCATCTGTTGTCTCTACATTAAGGCAGTCTGTGCTCTAGTAATGTTACTCTAAACGAGTTATCTGACACGTTTATCATTTTGATACTAGAATTAGTTGATTTCTTCGATGATGCATCATTCTACAGTAGTTAAGCAGTGAGTAATGTTGTTGTACAGGAAACATAGTTTAGATTGTTGAATGGCAGGGCTGTCCATCACCAAATTACACAAACATCTCATTAAAATGTCTACAAAACTGATCTGAGATCAGGTAAAAACCATAAACACTGGTTTACTGGGATCGGCCCCCAACAGCGAACCATTGAAACTTCGAAACATTTGGAAGCAGTTGTGACGTAACAAAGCCTTTTTTACCGAATTCACGTGACGAAAGCGGCCATCACTAGTGAAGACAAACATTTGATTGAACAAGATCCAAACTGGAGTATAAAGTCAGTATCTCGGTGCTCTTTGATGCAAGATAGTTCAACTTCCAAAAATCATATAAGGCCAAGGCACTCGAGAATTTGGAGAAAATAAAAGCCTTTATTCATGGCTATAACATTTTAATGAACATTCATATATCCGCACAGCAAGTGTGTGTGAGGATCACATGCCAAGGCCATGGAGAGGAGTGAGAGGAGTTAGTTTTAACCACAGAGGAATGTGAATGCAATCTAGCATAGCTTCCACTGATGCATATGTTGACTGAAGTATTCTCTTTAAGGAATGAGGATTGTGTAGCATGAGATATACATTCAATTTTAAACACGAACACGTTTCTCTACCTTGTAAGGATAATGTATGTTCCTTTGGTCAGCATATAAATGCCCAACCTGTGTATTGACGAATGAAAGCCATCTCTCCAGTAAATAGTTTTTCTCTGCTATGTCTTGACATATAATAATAAATAAGAGATCTCATGGCATCTCATGGTGTTCGCTTCTGTGATTCGGGGAGAAAAGCTTTCTTACAAGTCTAGACTAGTGCCAGTGCTGCCAACTCTCAGACATTCAGTGTGAGACTCACGCTATTGACACTGTTCTCACACTTCAAACAGATTTGAAGTACTAATGAATGTAAATGTGGAATCCCCAAATGTGATGAATGTGACCGAACACAGACTGAATGGGCCAGTAGCTAACACTGATGCTAACTGGCACTCAAAGTCGAGCAGACAGCGGCACTCAGCTCAGAGCTCAGCTGAGCCCAGGACTCTGATAGTGGGGGACTCCATAATCAGAAACATTAGCAGCAGGGACACAACTACGTGCTGCCTTCCACAAGCAACAACTTCTGATGTAAACAGGGAACTTCAGAACATTCTGATGAAACATAAGACTGCAAATCGACTCATCATTCATGTGGGGAAGAATGATATTCATAAAGAGCAGTCAGAACTCCATAAGAAGGATTTCAATTAACTTTTTGAAACACTTAAAAGACTGAAAGTTCAAACATTCATCAGTGGACCACTCCCAGCAAGAGGAACAAACAGGTTTTCACGGTTGATTGGCCTTAATACATGGCTGCAAAAAACCTGCAATATAAAAGGAGTAAACTTCATTGACAATTTCAATCTTTTCTGGAGTCAACGACAACTGTTTCATCGAGATGGCCGTCACCCAAACAAACTTGGTTCAAGAGTGTTAAAGGACAATATCTACTTCTCCCTCAATCATCCTTCTGCAGTGTGTGTCAATCTGAACGACACACACACACCTGGAAACAGTATGAATGACCACAGGACTTCACTTCAGCAACAAAATGGACATGCGGTTGACATATCACACAAGGACAATGATAACACCACTCCGCCACAACAAACTCTGCTCACGGACACAATCTCAGCTGAGCCCTGCCCACAGAGCTCACCACAGACAGACATATTAGAAATGCTCCAAGATTCAGCACCCAAGGACGACTTCCTGGAAAACAGCCAGGGAAGCCAGGACAGCTTATCACAGCCTCCTATAACACCAGAGCAACAGCCCCTTTCACCAGACACTTTTTCCCTCTCTCCAGCAACTCCACTTCTGTGCTTCTCACAGAAAATGGAAGAACTGGTGCATGCTGGAACCAAACTATCCCACTCTTTTGCTGCAAGCCCCCAGATACCAACCAAAAAACGACAGGCACCGCAACCACCAAAGCCTGCGGGCCCAGCTCGCCCTCCCCCTCCTCCCGTGAGAGCTCTTCGGCCTCTGCCACAACGCCAGGGCCCACACCCTCCTCCATCTGCTCGAGGTGAACCAAAAACAACTGATACCAGCTCTCCGTGTCAGTGATATGTGTCGGGTCCCCGCTCTGATAACAGTAACTTTCTCAAATGTTTACAGAACAAGCGGGAACCCAGTGTGCCTGTATCTTTCTCTATTGCTGTTCTATTACATGATAGAAAGTCTAAGGCCTTCAATAGCCGTACAGCAAACTCAACTAATCTGGTGCCTATTACACGTCAAACTAAGATTGCTGTAACAAAAAGTAAGACTGTCAAGTTAGCACTGTTAAACATTCGTTCACTTAAAAATAAATCACTTCTAGTCAACGACTTAATAACCACAAACAACCTGGACTTTATGTTTCTAAATGAAACCTGGCTAGAAGACAGCTCCAGTGCAACAATCCTAAATGAAACAGCCCCTCCTAACTTTACTTTTATGAGTGTCTGCAGAGCTGTTAAGAGAGGTGGGGGTCTAGCTGCTCTTTTTAAAGATATTTATCAGTGTAAGCAAACATCATTTGGGAATTACCCGTCTTTCGAATATCTGGGTACTGTGTTAAAAGGTGCTCCACGCATTTTACTCATCATTATTTACAGGCCTCCAAAATACTCTCCAGCCTTTGCTGAGGACTTTACAGAACTGTTATCAACAATTACCTCAGAGTTTGACTGTTTTGCTATTGCTGGAGATTTTAACATTCACACAGATAGTGCAGAAAACAATATGGCAAAAGAAATCAAAACTGTTTTAAAAACTTTTGATCTGACTCAACATGTACATGGACCCACACACAATCGCGGACACACTCTAGATTTTCCTATCAGTAAGGGTCTAAACATTTCATCGATTGTTATTAAGGATGTAGCACTGTCTGATCATTTCTGTATTTTCTTTGATATATTGATCTCTCCTGCCATTGAAGCGAGATCTGTGTCTGTCAAGAAGAGATGCTTAAATGAGAACACTAGTGTACTATTTATGAAGGCTATATCCTTAACACCAAGCATATCTGCTGACTCTGTTGATTTTCTCCTTGATTC
This sequence comes from Rutilus rutilus, assembly GCF_951802725.1. Taxonomy (NCBI): domain Eukaryota; kingdom Metazoa; phylum Chordata; class Actinopteri; order Cypriniformes; family Leuciscidae; genus Rutilus; species Rutilus rutilus. The sequence goes on from NC_140212.1 coordinate 45,328,158, forward strand.
TTTTAACTCAAAAGTTAAAAGTGCAATTGATGATATCGCTCCTGTGAAAGTCAGGAAGAAGAGTGGCAGACAAAAAGCACCTTGGAGAAACTCAACAGCAGTGCAAAATATGAAAAGACAATGCAGAAAAGCAGAGCGCATGTGGCGGAAGACAAAACTTGTAGTCCATTATAACATCTACAAAGACAGCCTTCATGCTTTCAATATGGAGCTAGGCAAAGCTAGACAGACTTTCTTCTCAAATATTATAAACAGCAATTTAAACAACACACGCACTCTTTTTGCTACTGTAGAGAGACTGACAAACCCCCCAAGCCAGATTCCCAGTGAAATGCTCTCAGACAGCAAGTGCAGTGAGTTTGCTTCTTTCTTCTCTGAGAAAATCAATAATATCAGAAAAGTGATCAGCACATCCTTGAGATGCACTGAGGTCAGACAGATCAAACCACCTGAGAAAGTAGTTACTATGTCTGATTTCAAAGAAATCGATGGCAAAATTTTGGAAGAAACCGTACAGCACCTTAAAACATCAACCTGCGCTCTTGACACACTTCCCACATCTTTCTTCAAAAGTGTGTTAAACAGTTAAGAAACAGATCTTCTAGAAGTGGTAAATGCCTCACTTCTCTCTGGGAGTTTTCCAAACTCCCTGAAAACTGCAGTTGTCAAGCCCCTCCTGAAAAAGAGCAATCTAGATAAGACCATATTAAGCAACTATAGACCGATCTCAAATCTTCCCTTCATAGGCAAGATCATTGAAAAAGTTGTCTTCAATCAGCTGAACAAATTCTTAAGCTCGAATGGATACTTTTTCAATCTTCAATTTTCAATCTGGTTTCCGACCGCACCACAGCACAGAGACAGCGCTCATAAAGATAAAAAACGACATTCGCTTAAATACTGATTCAGGCAAATTATCAGTGCTGGTACTACTCGACCTCAGTGCTGCATTTGACACTGTCGATCATAACATACTTCTTGACAGGCTGGAAAACTGGGTGGGGCTTTCTGGGATAGTCCTAAAATGGTTCAGGTCATACTTAGATGGGAGAGGTTATTATGTGAGTATAGGAGACCATAAGTCTGAGTGGACATCCATGACATGCAGAGTCCCTCAAGGCTCAATTCTTGCGCCAATCCTGTTCAACCTGTATATGCTCCCAATGAGCCAAATAATGAAAAAGAACCAAATTGCTTACCACAGCTATGCTGACGACACACAGATTTACTTAGCCCTATCGCCTAACGATTACAGCCCCATTGACTCCTTGTGCCAATGCATTGATGAAGTCAACAGTTGGATGTGTCAAAACTTTCTTCAGTTAAACAAAGACAAAACTGAAGTCATTGCGTTTGGAAACAAAGATGAAGTTCTCAAGGTGAACGCATACCTTCACTCTAGGGGTCAAACAACTAAACATCAAGTCAGGAATCTTGGTGTGTCACTAGAGTCAGACCTTAGTTTCAGTAGTCATGTCAAAGCAATAACTAAATCAGCATACTATCATCTGAAAAATATTGCAAGAATTAGATGCTTTGTTTCCAGACAAGACTTAGAGAAACTTGTTCATGCTTTCATCACCAGCAGGATGGATTATTGTAATGGACTCCTCACTGGCCTTCCCAAAAAGACCATAAGACAGTTGCAGCTCATACAGAACCCTGCCGCCAGGATTCTGAGCAGAACCAGAAAATATGAACATATCACACCAGTCCTCAGGTCTTTACACTGGCTCCCAGTTAGATTTAGGATTGATTTTAAAGTATTATTACTGGTATATAAATCATTCAATGGCCTAGGACCTCAATACATTGCAGATATGCTCACTGAATATAAACCCAACAGATCAGATCATTAGGATCATATCAGCTAGAAATACCAAGGGTTCACTCTAAGCATGGCGAGTCTGCTTTTAGCTATTATGCCAGCCGCAGCTGGAACCAGCTTCCAGAGGAGATCAGATGTGCTCCTACTGTAGTCACATTCAAATCCAGACTCAAAACACATCTGTTTAGCTATGCATTTACTGAATGAGCACTGTGCCGCTGTTCGTCCGACTGTTTGTACTGTACTGTATTTTTTTTTTTTTTTAATTTCTTCTATGTAAAGCACTTTGAATTGCCATTGTGTATGAAATGTGTTATATAAATAAACTTGCCTTGCCTTGCCTTGCCTACTCATGTTACACAACCGTATTCTCACTTCTCTTTCTAAGCTTTTTCCGTTTTTTTTTTTTTTTTTGCTCTGTGGCCTGATTTCAAAGCCCTTGAAGATATTCCTGAAAGATGATCCTCATTATTAATCTCCACTGTTACAGCAGTGTCAGCTTGACAGATGTCATTGTTCTCATTGGCATCTTCAGTCAGGGTGGCATTGCTGTAACCAGCGGCAGATTTCATGCTAAGGTGGCATTTGTCAACTGGGGAATTCTCTTTATTTTCCCCTGACACTTTGCACAACAAAAGTGAGGAGCCACTTAACTCTATATTATTACTTCTAAAAATCTTGAGTCTCACCTTATTTTTCAAAACTTTTGCTGTTTCTTTTGCTTCCTGTTTAATCCGTGTTTCAGACAGCTCTGTACGTTAACAATGGAGCGGTTCATAGAGTTTTATTTTGAACTTGGACTTAAGTATAAAGAATTACGGACACATCAATTGTAACGGTCACCAGCTGGAGTGCCCTTGAGAGCCACCAGAGGGCACTCCACACCAGACTATTGTCACTCTCACAAACTACATTTCCCAGAACTCACTGCCCGGACTCATCACTGATTGCATTCACCTGTGTCTCATTACCTTGTTAGTATCAGCCTACTTATTCCATGTTCACTCATTCACTCACTGCAAAGTTTTGTTTGTGTCACACTGCATTTCTGAGCATTCTCCCTGGTTTCATGTTTCTTGGTTTTTTGGATTTCTTGCCCTGGGGCCTGTTTCAGAAAGGAGGTTCAACCAACTCTGAGTTAAAACTTGAACTCTGAGTTGACTTACCCTGAGATGGGAAACTCTGAGTTTTCGGTTTCAGAACAGCTGAAATGAGTTAGTTCAATCAACTCTGAGTTGACCTACTCTGAGTTAAGTGCATGCACCACAACTATAAAAAGCCATTATCAATGGAGCGCAGATATTATGAGTCACCATGGCAACAGCGCCAGACAAAAAGAGGTCTGCATTTTCTCACCTTTACATTTTAATTAGTTATACAGTGTTGGGGGTAATTAATTACCAAGTAATCTAAATACTGCAATTTAATTAAAGGGATTACTCTTAATTCTTCTGTAATTTAAAGTAAAATCTGATGTAATTGCATTAGACTATAGAACAATTCTGTATATTTAACATACATTTTTAAAAGGTATATTTTTTATGTAACCTTCTCCCTCTACACACTTTGGTCAATTCAAGAATAATTCATGCAATTGTATATTGTTTATTTGAAAGCATTAAAAGTGCACTTTCTTGTCTCTCCTTGTATTGTTGAAATGGTTGAGGTTGATATGGGATTTTAGCCTAGGTGCCAGCCCGAACCCCGCCCACAACATTTTTTGGTCGGGAAGTTCGGTCTGGACTCGCTCCGTTGAGGAGCTATTATGCCCGAACAAAAATTGTTCGGACCAATCAAATTGTCAGGGCGGGCTTTATACGATGATGGACAGATGAGCAACGGTATATCATCCACATCACCAAAGAGCGCTTTGAATTAGTTTACAACAAAGACGACTGCTGCTGGAGAATTGAGATTTCACGAGTTCACATTTACAAATAAGTCAGAATAAATGCGTATATAAGATTTCACACAAATAAGTCGAGAGAATAAATGCGCATGCGTATATGACGTGCTGTCCGAGGAGAGGGCTGTGGGCTCGGTAGCCATACTCCCCCGTATTCCTGGTTGTGAGAGAACAAAACAAGAGTGAGGATTCGGGGTGGTGGAGGGATGCTGAAAAACTGTCAAGGAGTGTTAGGTAAGTTGACAGAGTGAATATGCTTCCTCATGCTGATAGATAGGGTAACGTTAGACATGGTATTGTTTGATGACAAGTTGATATTGGATTGATTATTTGTACGTGCTCCTCCCGAACTTTGTTTATGAAACATCATGTGTAGATTCCGCCATCGCGTCTGTTATAGAAGATATCGACAGCGCATTCATTTTAAAAGAGGAACAGAGAGCCGCGACATTTTGTTGGTTGAAAATATGAATGAAGAACATGCGTCATTTACTCCGTTGCTCTGATTGGTTGTAGGTCTATCCAATTGAGTGCAGAGGTTTTTTTTTTCCTGGTTTCGGTTGAGACACGCCCCATAATCAAATCTCTATGGAGCAGTCTCAGACTCACATTCTGACTAGAATCTGAGTATGACGACGTCAGGCTAATGGGATTTAGTAATTAGTAATAAGTAGACATTAATCTAATTACGCTGTTGAAGATGTCATTTGTAGTTAGTAATACAAGTAACTTACCCAACTGTTATAATATCAGAGGTGAAAGAACAGTATGTTATTCAACCTAATTTTAATTTTCATGTAGGTGCAATCCTGCAGGCATTAAAAGAACATGGCAGCAGCTGAAAATTAAATATGAAAACATAATTCAATCATGTAAGGCTTGAGCATATCATGGGTGTAGGCTACCTGACTTTACATTTGACATAAATAACTAAATAGCATCCAGTGTCTAGCAGTGCAGCAGCATTTTTGGCTGAGGGAATTCCTGGAGGGACTTCAGAGTCAGTCACTCCCGAAGATCCAAGGGCCTCATAAAATGTAAGAGGTGTGTTATTTTTTATATAGGCTATTTTTGATATTTCCATTTATTTTACTTTGGGTTGGGTTTTTTGTTGGTCCCAACAGATTCTGATGGTAATATCTGTCTGTTGGAGCCTCCTGTCCCAACAGAACTCCAGGCAGTTGTAAGTAACCTACTCAATACACCATTATGACAAATAGTGTTATAAAGTGTACTCGACCAAATGCTCATCTTCACAGGACGATGGAGATAAAGAGTTTCTGCTGCCACAGAGAGGCCTACAGTGTCTACACATCAAACAATCTACACATTCAGATTTTTTCACATATTTATGTGGAGTAGCCTATAGAATCAAAGTTTAAATCTAAGTATAAACAGGTATTCTTATCTCTCCCCGCGCCCCAAGAGTGTGGAAGAACAGCAGGAGGACGGTCCATCAACTTCTGCTGCACAGATCAACACAGTTCAGTGATTCTCAGTAAATGCCAGTTGAATTCTGTAGAATTTGTTTACAACTACATTATGTAACTCTAATCTACTACTGTATTTTCAATTGCCAGGTAAGGAGTTATAGACTTTATCTTATTTACAAAAAAAAAAAAACAGTAAAAATAGCAATATTTAATTTATTAATAAAAGATAAATTTTATTAATAAAAATGTACTGAAAGAATGAATGAGGTGTTTAAACACTACTTCCTCTTTAAAAAAGGGTAGGAGACCAATAGAAACTCTAGGTTTACCGAAGAAAACCTGCTCCCGACCAGGTTAGGTTCACAGAGTAAGTTACCATGGTAACTGAAAGAGTTACCTCTCTTTCAGAAACGGGCTTGACTTACTCTGCTTTCTCAGGTTTGACATACCTCCCATTCTGAAACAGAAAACTCAGAGTTTCCCTCATTTCAGGGTTAACATACTCAGAGTTTTCACTTAACCTCCTTTCTGAAACAGGCCCCTGTTCCCTGGATTACTCTTTTGCCTCTGACCCCTGCCTGTTTTGTTTGTTTGTTTTGGTTGTTTGTTTTTACGGCCTGCCTGCCTGTGTTTGACCTATTGCCTGTTCTTTGGATTGCCCCTTAAATAAAAGCTCCTTCATGTCTCGGAGCAGTTCGTGACATCAATGGTTTGTGGCAAGATCCATTTCCATTTTTTGAGACATCCTTCAACTTTTTCTAAAACATTGTCCCAATTTTTCTAAAACATTTTCCCAATACACACAAGTATTATCTCCAAGATAAACACCAAGATATTTGTTTACATTAATATTTTCTACAAGGGTATCAATGTCTTCTTGTTTTATGACAATGACAACAACATCATCGGCATAAGCAGATCATTTAAAAACTGTTTCACATCCAGGAAGGTTTACACCGAATAGAGATTGTCTTAATTTGTGCAGAAGAGGCTCTATGGCCAAGGAGTACAGCATACCAGATAATGAACATCCTTGTCTGACCCCCTATGAACTTTAAAAGGAGCACTTAAACCACCGTTGATCTTTAAAATATTCTCAATGTCACTATACAAGACTCGAATCATGTTTATAAGGCCAGAGCTGAACCCAAACACATCTAACGTTTGCCACAAATACTGGTGTTCGACTCTGTCAAAGGCCTTTTCTTGATCAAATGAAATTAGGCAAAATTCAAAACCCAATGAATTGGAGAGGTCCAAAACATCATGAATTAAAATGATATTGTCAGATATCAACCTATTGGGTATACAATAAGTCTGGTCAACATGAATAATATGCTCCATAGCTTTTTTCAGTCTCATTGCCAACACCTTTGACAAAAGTTTGTAGTCAACCGCCAGTTCTTGATCACTTGTAAATCCCCTTTTTTTGGGGAGAAGAGTGAGGATTGCTCTCCTGCAGCTCAATGGTAAATGTCCTTTACTTAAACTGTCTCTGAGAACAAGCAACAAATCTTAGCCAATCACAGGCCAGAAAACTTTATAAAAGTCCACAGGAAGGCCATCAATGGCTGGAGCTTTACCGCTTTCTAGACTCTGCAATGCAGAATGTAGTTCATCAGCAGAGATCGGTGCATCCAACTCTGCGTTATCCTCCTCGGAAACCCTCATAAAAGGACTGGGCCTTTAACAAATGACATTTCATTTCTTAACTTTAAACAAACTGATAAGGGAAACTCTCTTTGCATCCTCTCTGGCTCCATTGATGTTTAAAGAACCCAGCTTTATGTCACAAATAGCAAATGTTCATTTGCATTTTAACAAAACAGAGAGGTTAACACAAACAAAGAAAAAGAAAAACAAAAGACACTTAACCATCATTAGCTATTTAACTTTTATCATAAATTATTTAGATGAAAAATGTCTTGGTCTGTAAAGGTCAGTTGGCCGGGGTGTTCTGTATTTTCATGAATAGTTTAACTGAATCAAGGAACAACTTTAGATCTGGGAAAAACTCATCAACTTTAACTGATCTCAAGCCTTTGGTTCTTTGTAAAAAGGACTGAATTTTGGTGAAAGAGTAAGCACTCTCCACATCCATCTGTGTGTCTCCACTAACATCACTTTCAGACTCTTTGTGTTCATCAACCCATCATCTGACTGAGAAGAACAGCTCATGGGACTCGTCTTTGACACTTTTGTAACTTGTTCAGTGTTTGATTTATTTTCTGTATTTTTTTAAATTTGGAAATGTCAGCGTCCAATAAAACCTCTTCCTCATTAAACAACACTGACTCAGCAACTCTAGTCACGGTTTGACCAGTTCTCTGTGGTTCGCCAGGTAAAGAGGCTCCGCTTTCGGCCCGAACGGGCGGCGGGTCCGCTGCTTTAACAGCCAACGTCTCACCTACTCTCTCTGGACACGGGCGAATCACATGCCCTACAGTCAAACCCAAAGCATTTCATCATCTCTGATGTTATGTGCACAGTGTAGTCAAAGTCATCAAACTTAAACTTAAACACCAAATTCAATTCTTCATCGCTTTTTTTGTGAATCATGTGTATATGTCTCCTAAAAGACACAACGTGTTTAAGATGAGGAGATTTACAGCTGATAGGAATCATCTTTATCGGAGACACTAGTTTTCCGTGTCTATGATAATGTGTAAATGAAGAAACACAGACACATTTCCATAATGACCAACACAACTTACCAAGAGCAGCGGGAATGAAAAATAACGATGTTTTGGAAAGTGATATTTTCAGATAAAGTCTTCCTCTGGCGTTCCACATAAAGGAAGACGAGTGGAGTAAAAGAATCGTCTCAAAAGATTCGGTCATGAAGTCGTCTCGGAGATCTCAATTTATATATTTATTCGCTTAGCACCGGCGCAGCCCCGCCTTAGCATTTCCTAATGATTTTCCTGTTGTTGTTTTTTTACTCTGTCACTTTAATTTAAAAAATAATAATAATACTCATTAAAAACATCAGAATCGGCGCAAAGCAACATCATCTTTCCGAACACTCAATGCCAGTGCGGCACAAACACTGTGATGCGTGGGCTGAATATAACATTAGGAAGGAGGAGGATCCAAAATCAGGAATGCTTTGAGTGAAGGGCATGTAAAAGCAGTTCAGGAAAATAGGGACACCCAAGCAATAGCAACACCCTAGCAACCACCCAAAATACCTTAGCAACCACCCAGAACACCATAGCAACCGCCTAGTAACACCATAGCAACCACACAGAACACATCTATCTATCTATCTATCTATCTATCTATCTATCTACTTTAAACTATACTTTAAACTACTTTTAAACTTCAAACTACTTTAAAGTTCTTCAAAACTTCTGGTCCAAACTTTCTCAAGCCAACTTAAAGTTTGTCTCAACAAACTTTTTAATCTAGTTTATTATTATTATTATTATTATTATTATTGAGCATTTTCACATAGGTGAAATAAAAACATTAAATAATTGATCATATTATTTACTCAGGCTTCTTCCTTTAAATATCACAATCCAGACACTTTAATTGGAGAGTATAGATTTTCTGTAGCCATCAAAAATACATCTGTTTGTCATAATCGATCTTCTCACTAAAGCTGATCGTCTGTGAATCAACGCCTGGCCTACAGAAGAGCGGAAGTGTTGAACATTTACATGTTTACTTTCCACCTCTGTATATTTCAGATTGTGAAGAGTCTGTAAATTAATCTAAACTAAAATCAGAATCCCTATAGCTCGATATCATTATAATCCTGAAGATTAATTCCTGAAGACTTACCGTGATGTGATATTTGTGCCAGTGTAAAATATGTGTTGGCTCTCTGTCACCCTGTTTGAGTTTGCATTCTGTGCGCTTTCTGTTCCTCTCTGTGGCTTTTATGCCTGCAACTTTCCTGACACAAGCAGAAAACAGGCTAACTCATGTATTGACACATGTATCCTCTGTCCAACTGTATTAAACTGAGAAATAGGGTTGGGTACCGAAACCCGGTTCCAATAGGGAACCGGTTCCGACGTAAACGGTAGTAACCAGACCGAATAAGAACGAAACTTTCGGTGCCTGATTTCGATGCCTGACGTTTTTTTACCGCCCCCTATAAAACATCTCGCGGCACGAATGATCCAATAATAAAACATCTGGACAGTTAACCAGCAGAGCATTCATTTAGTTCGTTTGTTAAATAAGAGATCTAGCGCTGAAATGTGTTTTTTTAAATCAAGTGATTGTTGCCGCTGCGATCAGTGGCGCGGATACAGTGTTTTCTCGTGGCTCGCGCACACCGGTCTTCACTCTGACGCGCGCTTCAATACGTTGCGGAGATCGATCTATTTATGAGGCGCCGTCTATATGATTATGTGCGCGGAGAGTTTGTGTGTGTGTGTGCTCGCGTCTCAGATGAGTATGTGCGCGGAGAGTTTGTGTGTGTGTGTGTGTGTGCTCGCGTCTCAGATGAGTATGTGCGCGGAGAGTTCCGCGCGTCTAGAGTTTGCGTGTGTGTGCGTGAGCGACTTTAGAAGTTGTGCATTTCATATGTATTAGTTTGAGCATTCAGCAGTATACGTATGTGTGACTACCTAGTATACGTGTATGCAAGGGTTTCATATGTGCGTGCAGCGCAGGCACGGCGTCATGGGTGGGCCTGACGGGCCTGGGCCCACCCACTTTTCAACAGGCCCACCCAAAAAAAAAAAACGTAATATATTCAAATTTTGTCAAGAATTATAAAAAATCGTCAATAAGCTCATAATTTGTACTAAAATAGTCTAAATGTTTAGTTTTAAAAACAATTTAAAAAAGCTGGCTATGTCTATTTTGATGTTTCTGCGCAAGTTCAGCAGACAGTGAGGTTCGGGTTTGTTCCGATCAGAGCTCGTGAGCGGAGAGCGCATTTCTGAATATTCTGCTCCGCTCACTCATTCCGTAGCGTCGCTCGCTCAACCCAGAATGGCCTGCTGGTTCGAAAATATGTGGAATAAGGGCTGCCTCCGACTAATTTTTTTTTTTTTCTAGTCGACTAGTAGTTGTTAATTTAAGCCATTCGTGGACAAATCGCCCCTTTATATTAATTTAATTACTTAGGCTATCCTACAGGATAATAAGCGTTATGACCGCACGCATAAAGCTTGCCACAAAGAACCGGTTAAAGTAATTATGAATGTGTCTAAATTAGCAAGGAGACATTTAATTGTTTAGTAATAAACTGGTGTTTTCTGTGTCGCTGCAAAGACGAAGTTGACAATGTGGACTCTCCATGAACGCCAGAGAGAAATGCACATTTCATATGGATTAGGCTACATAATCAGAGAGTAGCCTATTTATTTTGGTTTGAATATTTTCGTTTAAAAGTAGACATTTCAAGCTTTCTGTAATAGATAACCCATATTTCTCAAATCTGTGAGGCACAGGCTGAGTTTCGGCACCCTCCATGCAGTTCACGTGCAATGCAAGTGATCGTGCCGGCGCCTTATTACATTGTCTGCTGTATATGCTTGTATATGCTTCTTATTTATTAAATACGGAAAATTGATTGATAAAACATTTATCAAAATTAAGATACAATTTATACAAAACGAAAATCTTTTAAAAAGAGTTTTCTATAAAACAAAACTTAATGAAGTCGTCAAAATCATTTTTTACCAAAAACAGCGCTGTAGGAGGGCGCCAGCGCCTCTGCCTCGCGAGTGGATGATAGCCCTGAAGACGCCTAGCAATGATATACCTTTAGTGGTAGTATACCTTTAGTTAAGTTATACCTTAATAGTCTTCGTAGCGCGCTATGAGACAATGTTATCGGAAAATGCAGCCCAGTATGATGCGTATGATGCGTAATGGAGATTCCAAAGCGCTCTTCTTTGGTCAGAACCATGGAGAGCAATCGCGGATAGGTCTGTCCTATGCACCGAAACTTTTAACAATGCAACAAAATATTTAAAGAGCATCAAGCTATTAAAATCTATATTATGTATACGCACAGATAATATAACAGTAGGCTATATTAGTCAATATTTTTGCAGTATATATATCCAAGCAGTGATTGGATAACGTTTTTTTTTTTTTTTTATTTAACGTTTTTAATTTAAGGCCCACCCACAATTGGTCTGGCCCATCCAAAACTGGAATCCTGGCGCCGTGCCTGGTGCAGCGTGAATGAAGTTTGATTTAAGCCCTAGACGGCGCTTCATATCTATTCGTTCTGGTGAAATCTCAAAATATAATGGACACAAAGTGTCCCTGCTTGATATACAACCACTGATGAGAATAATCGGTAAAAAAAAAAAAAAAAAAAAAAAAACTACAAATTAGAACCCAAAACCTCTGACACGCTTGACTAAAGTTCAAGTTCAGCTGCCAGTGTTCCTCTTCGGGTAAGTCTAGTATTTTAATGCCAACTGCAAATCTTGCATATCAAGTATGAAGTATATCAATATCAATATATTTATATGAGGCTATACTGTGTGTGTTAAATTTGTCAGATATTTCTCTGTTCTGTAAAAGTCATAATATGAGAAGACAAAATTTTGATCTTAACTCAAGTGTTTTGTGCTACATCAGTAGCCTTTTAAAGGGCACAATTTTTCATTTAATCAGAAAATCTTTTTCAGAAAATCACACACGCACACACACAGAGGTATTATTTTTTTGATAAAGCGTGTGCAGTTAAGTTTTCTTAAGTACCGTTTCAAGAACCGTTTAAGCACCGGAACCGTTTGAAAAATACCGAGTAGGTACTGGTATCGGATAAAACCCAACCAATACCCAACCCTACTGAGAAACAACTGAGCAGCAATCTGGTCTCTGTGTCTCTTATTTGGTTCTCCGAGTGCACTGTCAGGCTTCACGAGATTTGGAGGGCATTGCAGAAGACTGTAGATAATCAAGAAGTTATTATAAGTTATTACTGTGTGTGCGTGTAAAGTAAGTGATTATTGCTGTATTTCCTGCCTAGTGTTGACAGAGCGTCTGCTTATTCTTATGTTATGAAGAGTAGCCAATTAGCACATATAGCTTGTATAATACCTGTGTGAGTCCATGTAGTCTAGAGTGTTTCTACATTATGTTGATGTGAGATGCTTGTGTATATCTCATACATCACGTTATCATGGATATAAGTGATATTTAGAGATGATTATTAACATGCAATTATCTTTCACGTGCTGATAGCGCCCTCTTGTGGAGATGTACAGATTAATCACTCAAATGTGGGTTCAATAGTGCTTTATTAATGTCATTGTGTATATATATACAGTTGAAGCAAATGTGCCATATTGTGTCGAGGCTTCGAAACAATCCGACACCCGTCTCAACGGTGACACCTAGTGGTCACTTGCAGGTGTTGACCTGAAACAACCTTGACAACGAGCCATTAAAAAATGTTTTTTTTTTTTTATTATTGCATTTTTCTAATAGTCTTTATCTTTCTCTCTCTCTCTCTCACACACAAACACACACACACGGAAATTGAATAAATACTTCGGATTTGGTATATGAGCAATTATTAATAACAACAACAAAAACACTAATAATAAGATTAAAGGGGTACTTCACCTCTGGGAAGATGAATGTGTATTTAAAATAGGTCATTTAAGTAGAAGAAATGTGAAGAAATTTTTGAATTTGGAGCTTTCTAGACTGAGAAAAGCCAGAAAAAGTATTTTTGGCTTATGTGGATGAAAGACAACAACTCCCAGAATGCACTTGCTTCGCTGCCTTAGGAGGCCACGCCTACCGGTAAGAGTGCGCAGATGAAAACAACAAAGCTAGCCTACGTGATGAGTTTGCGAGGGATTTAGAGATCGTCCAAAATGTCCGGGATTCGGCTTTTGCGTTCTACAGTCGCCATTCATCATGTTTACTGTGGCGAGCAAGAATTTTTCTTAGCAATGGTAAAACGCACATCAACCGATCACTTGTTTAGCGTTCATGTAAACACTACATTCAAATTCACCAATCAGAATGAATTCAGTTAGATTGAAAGGTGTGCATGTAAACAATGAATGGCGACCGCAGAAAGCAAAAGCTGAATCCCGGACATTTTGAACGATCTCGCCCGCCGGACAAGTCCGGGAAAAGGAGGATGGTTACTTACTCAGCTTTCTCCTACTATTCAGCTTTCTCCACAGAACAAGAGCCTGCTAGCTTAGCTTCCAAAGAAAGACGGCTGACACTGTGTACATTCTGACTGAGTGAGATCCCACCCTGTATGGGCGGGCTGAAAACATGCGGAACAACGCCATCTACTGGCTGTAGTCTTTAGCCTCTGTCCAGAAAATCCTCCGATGACGCAAAATGACGATTTTTGCGTCATCTGAGGATTTTTTCCAGACAAAAAATACATAAATCTCTCGTCTCAGGGGGATATGAGGGTGGAAAGCACGGTAATGCGAAAATACTACAGGTTTTTTTACTAATACAAAGCAAAATGGCAGGATGAGTGCTCCTCAAATGGCGCATCATGTATGATGTATTGTTGCAGTAGGCTAGCTGCCGATCACAATACACACATCTCACTTTATTTGGGGTTTCTAAACGGAAATGCTCCCACACCACAGATGTACGGCGTCTCTTCTGGGGAGCCTCCATTTTTATCTATCTATCTATCTATCTATCTATCTATCTATCTATCTATCTATCTATCTATATATGTATCTATCTATTAATCTATCTATGTATCTATATATGTTTCTATCTATTAATCTATCTGTATTATTTCTATCTATGCATCTATTAATGTCACTATATGTATACTCTGTCTGTCTCTAGCCTATCAGTCAATGTGTAAATTTAAATGTAAGCTTAAATATAAAAAAATTGCACTATTAATGTCACTATATCACCAAAAATCTGCTATCTCAAAATCAAACTCCTCTCACAAAAACCCAAAAAGTCAAGATGCGTTGACTTCACTTTTATAGATGTGCGATTGTGTGGTCTGTTCCAGACCGTGTCAATGATCAAACGCTGATTTGGTGGACCATGCCACCTGTCAAAACACTTGTGAAACACTCCGAAGCTTCATTTAGCCGTAGTCACGTGACATGGGTGTTTTGAATCACGCTTCGGATCTGTGATTCGAAACATCTGCATTTCGGGATCTCGCAAAGCTTCGGAACGTTAGTTTCGCGTCAGCCATCCCTAGTTAAAAGTTGGTAAAACACCAAGTTTAAAGGGAGACTTCACCCATTTGCATTAAGCTTTGTATTGTTAGAAACCCAGTCATATATTATAATAAATGTGGATTTTTCATCCATTTTTCCCTGAGATGGGAGAAATAAGGATTTAAGTGTTTTACTTCCTGCTTATTATGACGTAAAAATCATCATTTTGCGTCATAATAAGCAGGAAGTCACATTTCATTGAAAAGTGTAGAGACTACAGACACTCGTTCCTCATCTTTCCCAGGGGGCGGGAACCGCTCACGCTACAGGCCTATTACAGATCAGTGGGTGGGACTTGACTTTCTGAAACTAAAAGCAATATCCTCCATCTTGTTTGGAAGCTAAGCTAACAGGCGCTGTGGAGACAGATGTAAAGTTATGACAATAGCGGAGGAGAGTACTCAATATGATATAGAGGAAGATGATTTCGGAAGTCTGATGCTTGAATCAGGTGTTTGTGGCTACCTTTACAAGCCGCATTATAGCGAAGAGCAGCCGAGGCAGAAGACCTGCCTGCCGCGGACGAGGAGCCCGGACTGGCTCGGGTTAGGGCGGACTGGTGGCGCCGGTGATCTCACTATGCAACTACGAACCGCTACGAACACAGAGATAGAGTCCGACTGTGGCAAAGAATTTCAACAATGACAACTTCTCCTGGATGAAATCTCTGAATCAGACGAGGACACGGACGTTTGTGTTGTGAATCAGACGAGGACATGGACGTTTGTGTTGTGAACTATCCTAGTTTCGCACCGCATCTGACTGAACATCCAGGTAACGTTACAATGCAATAATTCACCACTTCGAAAGAAATACAAATGAAGAGTAATTCACTAATGAGTTCGCCAACTAACTAGACATTTTGTGTGAAATGAATTTCAAGCTCTGGTGGTAGCTAGCCTTGTAGACGGAAGAGTTATTTCAGGCAGATATGCGCTTTCTGGATTAGTGGGAGTGGCTTGCGGAGCTGTGCAATGTGGTGCATTGTGGGAGTTGGTGTCTTTCATACAAATGCGTCCTGAAGTTATTTTCTTTCTTTCCTCGGCCAAATTCAAAATTAATTTTACATTTCGACTACATATATGACCCACTTTCAATAAAGATCAATGTTCCCATGGGTGAAATGCTCCTTTAATGTTTGTTATGATAAGTGACATTGTATACTGCGCGAAGAGTGAGTTACAGACACTTAAATAAGTTGCAGTGTGATAGTTCATGTCGTGGATTTGCGGTTATAGTTAGCACCACGAGGAGAAAGTGGCTAATTACCACGCGCGAGCTAAACGGACTTTGCCAGCGAGTAGCCTGCTCGGTTGCTGTGTTGAGTGCATCGCCTGAAAAGCCTAATCTTCGAGGAAGAGACTGTGAATGTTCGGAGGGATTCTTCCAGGCTGTTGAGCGTTGGAAGCATCGTGTTCCGGAGCGTTGAAGGACGACACGGCGACTCATCAGTTCTGTTGCGTGAGTTTTATTTTGTTTGTTGCGCCAAGGCGTGAAGTGACCATTGCGTTTTAAGTCTCAACGATCTCAAGCTACACAACAGGCCTGCCACGTGTATTCATTTGACTATCATTTTGATGGCCATTTAGTCATTTGCCGGTGTTCTGACGATTCATGCTACCCATCGAGATGTGCTACTTACTGGTTCTGCGCATGTGCAGACTCACAATTGTGTTATGCGTTACCACGCCCATAAATCTAGGCATCCTTGATGTGTCAAGACTTCGGTTGACGGACGGTGAGCATTGCGATATCTTTAATCCTTTTTTATTACAAAATTGTACATGTGAACGTGTAAATATTAGCATGCACACCTTCTTTTCAGCATAATATTGTAATTAGCTATGAATGGCCTACGTTCATCGTGTGTTCTACTTATTTCAGAGTTCTGAAAGTTTGGAAAATTCTTGATTTTTAACCGGTATGTATTAATCGTCGTTAATGTATACTGACTTCACCCTGTGCTGCAATATACATTTAGTTTTACATTCATTAACAGAAATCAGCTGCTTGAATGAAAATTGCTTCTGTTATCGGATTTTCAGGTGATCTTCTCAATTCATTCAGTTAACGGACGCTCTGAGGTAAAGTGAATTCAGAATGCAGACTTAGCAACGATTGTATTTAATTGTACAGTACAATCATAACATAGTACAGGCATTATCTTAATTTCATAATGTCCTTAAACATAACAATATTGCTGGCCATAAACTGAGAAAGTAAAAAAAAAAAAAAAAGCATACGCGCCATAGACGGGTTTCTTGTAATACATCTGGATGCACGCGTTCAGGGGAGCAAAACCACTATCTGTTATGCAGAGGTCTGTTAAAGAACATTGTAATTAACGTAGATTTTGCATTGTTTGTCAATTCTTGTTGACTCAATAATAAACTTGAGTTTATTGAGAGTTGGATCTGTTTGTTTGTTTGTTTGTTTCATTTGCATATTAATATACCATTATGTATATAGCTAACAAAAGTTGACTAGTAGGCTAAGTTAAAACGTTAAGTTAGTAATCAGGGGCCTGTACCATGATGGTAGTTGAACAAACTCAGGGTTGCAGGGTTAGTTTCGAATAGACAAAACCCAACCAGGCTTTGTTGGTACCATGATGCTGATCATCAACTCTCTCTGTCAGCTCAGGCTTTGATCCTGAGTTTAGGTGTGACATCAATAGCGAACTGCCAATCACAGGCTGAGAAAGAGTGAAACTGCGATTCATTTCTGATGAATCAAGCAGAGCAATTCACTTATTAAATAAAAGTATTAAAATATTAAGAATTTAAACAAATTTACACAGCAAGAAGAAAATAGCTGTCTATGAAAGAGGACAATTAAAAGAAAAGTCTCGCTACTGTATATCAGTTCAAGTAAAAGTTGTGAAGTTAGTTTATACAGTTGATAAAAGTTTAGAGAGAATTGAACATTTAAGCTCAAATGTAGTCATTTTATAGCTTCATGTATTTATATTACCTTTATATATTAATTAATTTAAACTCTGCGTAATAATAACTGATGAACGTGATCGATTAAGGGTAATTACATAAATAATATCTAAATCATACAAATCTATTATTCTAAATAAGCATTACTAAAATGCTAAATAATAAACTTGATTTTTAAGAACTTTATTATTTATTTTAAAGAACTTTAAAATTTATTAAAGTTTATTATTACAAGAACTTCCAGGCACAGGAACAGTTTCTTTCCACAGGCCATTTCCCTTCTGAACACTTAACATGCCCCCCAAAGCATATGCCTGTAAGTGCAATACTCCCACTGTCTAGTGCAATAAACTCAGGTGATATTTATATCTATATTATTCATACTACTCAAAATACTGTAAATATGTTTATAATCTGTAACATGCGCTAGACTCCCACTGTCTAGTGTAATATTCTCTAATTCAGGTGATATTTATATTATTCATACTACTCAAAATACTGTAAATATGTTCATAATCTGTAAATGTTTATTCAGACTAAACCCAACTGTGACCCTACTTTTTTACTTTTATACTATTTTTATTTATTTTTTATATATTTTCATTCTTAGAATTTGTATTACTATGTTCTTGTTGTATTTGTATTTGTATATGTGCACTGGAAGCTTCAGTACCAAGAAAAATTCCTTGTGGGTGCAAGCACACTTGGCAATAAAGCTCTTTCTGATTCTGATTCTGATTCTGATTCTGATTCTGAAAAGCCAGACAATTTTGTCTTTAAAAATCATTTGCTATGTAGTGACCTTTAATGTGGAGTAGAAACAGGAGGAGTGACTTTATCACATCAGACATGTGACACTTTGCTCACAGCTGATTGGTCCAAGTTCGGTTTGCAACCTCTTACCTGGAACATCACCTGACCCGGACCAGGTTAGCCGTGGAGCGCGAGTTACTATGGTGATGAACACGGCTAACAGCCAAACCACTTTCATGGTGCCTAAAACCCAGGGTTGGCGCAAACCAAACTGAAACACAAATGGCTAGCCACCCAAACCGGCTTCATGGTACAGGCCCCCGGGTCTCTTTCTACGCTAAATGTTTACGACAAGGCTTTTATGTTTTAAAGTTTTGCATTTTGAGGGCAGGTGTCCTACCTAGTCAGAACTCATCTGTCACTTCAAAGATCCCCACCTGGCTGAAGAGATCAAATGTCTGTAGTGCAAAAGAACTAACTTTGGCAAAATGATCAAGTTCACAGACTGCTGTCAACACTTTCACTATGTATGTGTTAACATTACCAGATACTCCAGAAAATGGAAATGTGGATGCAAAAAGAGCCAAGTAGCCTAATAAATGATGCACTAGAATATGTGTAGTATTATATAGTATTATTATAAGTCTTGGTATTAATTATTCACATTTGCACAGTCCTCCTTGGGTTGTTGAGACCAGCACAGCACAGTATCTGAAAGTTTTTAAGCTGACCTATAACTCAATCCACATGTATGCGGACTCTTGACAACTGCCGTGAGGTGTCAACACATGCACAAGGCAACTGAGACTTCCCCTTAGTGAAACCTTAATGTTGCTCCAACACCAGCCAATTCCAGGATTCAAGAGGATCTGCCTCAGTTGCGCCTGTGGGGCTGGTAACAGCAGCTTTAGCATCATCCCGCCTTCTCTTTCTTTCATATCTAGGACAAACAGTAGAGTATGGGTAAGTTAACAAGTTAAAGATAACAATGCAATAACAAAGAAGGCCAAACAAAGTGGGCTTATTTGCTCAGACACTAAACAACCTGCACAGACAGGTTACAATATTACAAATGATGACTGAATGTCAATATACATACGTGTGTGTGTGTATGTGTGTATGGCAAGTCGTTTTAACTTATATTCTTTTCCGGGACATGAATCCTTGCTATCAACATTTACATTTTCACTAGTTAAAACGATAGTTATTGATATCAGGAATTAGATTTCTACTAGTAACAATGGCTATTTTGGATATCAGAAATTACATTTCAACTAGTAACAATGCTACTTCTTGATATCAACAATTTAATTTCAGCTAGTAAAAACTATAGCCTAATTCTTGATATCAATAATTCCATTTTCACTAGTGACAATGTTAATTTCTGATATCATGAATGTGATTGTTACTAGTAAGAAAGCCATTTTAGATATCTGAAATAATATTGATATCAGAAATACATTTTCAGATATCAAAAATTAGATATAGTTAAATGCTAGATATAGCATAATCCCTTAGTTGCACGCACGTCTCTGATGACGTTGCACAGAAACCCGTCTATAGACTGTAAATCCGCGCACGTCCTGTCGTCAATAACCGTTTTGCTCTTTGTGTAATTTTTTTTTTACAAATTATTATTGTATATAATCAAACTATATATATATATATATATATATTCATATTTATTATTTATATATCCTTCATAGGATATATCCTACAGGTTGATTATATACAATTATAAAGTTAACCCTTTTCTCTACAGCTATGGAGACAAGGTGGGAAGTCGTGTTTGATTTCGTCACTCTAGGAAAATACCCATCTGGGTATAATAAGTCTCAGAAACTAAATCTAAGGAGGTATGCTTCAAAATTCACAGTAAGGGGTGAGTATCTGAAATACAGTACAGGCAAATGTGTCTTAGTAAGACAACCTTTTAATGATTGTAGTTCTTTAATCAATATTCAATGCAGAAGGATAACTCTTATTTGGATGTAGAAGAGTAATAAAGTCAAAAGAAGATGCAAGAACGCTCTTCAGAGAGTTTCACTCCTCTCCAATTGGAGGGCATTCAGGCATCCTGAAAACAAGAACTGCAATAAGCTCCAGATTTTACTGGCTTGGCATGTCCATTGACATTGGCAACTGGGAATGTGTTTGAGTTATTTGTGTGTTTTAAATGGTAATGTAGCTGTATAAATATTAACAGCTATAGTTTATTTAAGGTCTTGGACTGCAGTGAATGTCAGAGGGTTGGAAAACCTTTAAATGCTCCACAGCCATTACAGTGTATAAAGGTACAGTTTTGCAGTGGTATCTTGATATTATACAACAGCTATTAATAAACAAAATTTCAAATGTAAAAGTAAATATATTGATTTGACCTTTTAAGGTGTCTGCTGTCTGGGAGCTCATTGGAATAGACTTGACAGGAGCTCTCCCAAAGACTGTGGATGTCTTCCAGTATATACTGACAGACACAGACTACTTCTCAAACTGGGTTGAGGCTTTCCCATTAAAGAGCAAGTCAGCAGCAGAAGTGGGACGCAATATTTGCTCTTTTATATATAGACATGGGTGTCCCAAAAGAGTTCTCTCTGACCAGGGAAGAGAATTTGTGAACGAAGTGTGTGCATATTTCAAATACTGTTGTTGTATTGTTATTTGTTATTTGTTTTTTTAATATTTTTTTTATTAAATTTTACTGTAAGTGTTTTATGTTTGTAAGTTGTTGTCGACTGAAAGAAGTGTCACAGCTGCCTATCACCCCCAAACCAATGGCCTGGACGAGAAAACAAATGACAACATAAAGAGGCAAGTTTTTTAATGTTTAGTACGTTAATGACACAGGATTGTTTTGTTATGGATAATTGATATTATTCACAAATACAATGTATTACTATTTATTCACTTTATATCTTATGTTTTATATAATCAATATCAGTAATTATGCAGTGCATGGTTGGAGAAAGAAATTTGTAATTATTCCTGGGAGAGGCTTAATTTAGTCTATTTTGCATTTCTTAATTACATCTTAGAGCTCTCACAAAATTGGCCAATGAGAAGCAGAACAACTGGGATGTATTTTTAGATGCTACGTTATTTTCATTGAGGTCTCAGTTCCACACCATCACTAAACACTCCCCTTTTCTTCTGATGTACGGGAGCGAGGCAGTTTTCCCGTCTGAGGCTCCTGTTGATATGCCGGTGAGTTTCCTGCAAATTCTTACAAATAATTATAATTGCATTTTCTTAAGCAGTCAGAGCTGTAGCACAGTATTTAGCAAAGTTAGTTTACAAAAACAGAATTTATTACACAAACTTTTAGGCTACAACTGCCATGTTTTTTTCCCCAGAGGCTGCATATGAATTGGTATTTAGACATATTTACAGACCAAAACAGTTTGGCTATTAACGTTCTTAAAAATATTTCATGTTCCATAAAATAAATAAATTCATAAAATTCATCTGTTAAATTCAATTAATCATTTAAGTTGTTATTTTTTCATAACAAAATAAATGAACACTTTAAATCGTCAGCTCTAATAACTCAGAACTTGTGTGGGTTTACATTTTGAAAAGAAAATTGCTTTTCATTTCAACTTTCCAAGATAATTCTTCCTGAGGAGAAAACTATCAGTTCATTTTTGGATGGGAAAAAAAAGTCAATGGAGACTGCTAAAAAAACAACAGTGGAAAACATATCCAAGTCTCAGGAAAAATAGAAGCAGGCCTATGCAAAAAGAGTACAAAAGAAGTACAAAAATATGGTGTATGGTGTTGGAGATGAGGTGCTTTTATTCAACATGAGGAAGCAGGGAAGGAAAGGAGGAAGAATTGAGCCTGATTTTACCGGTCCATATGCCATTCAGTCTATATGTGGCAAGCTTCTTACATTGTCTAATTCTGAAGGTGTTACTTTAAAGAGCAAGTACAATGTAAACCACATCAAGCGATACAGAAGGAGCCAAACTGATGATGGTCCAGTCCCCAGGCAGGAATCACACAAGGTCCCAAAAGAGAACATGGCCTGTGTGTTTTCCTGTAGCCCACCTTCTTTGACCAATGAAGAGGATTTGGAAAGGATGACTGAAGACATTTCCATTCCACAGAGGCCTTCAGTTCTTCATTTTGCCACAAAACAAAACCTTCAGAGCCCTGACAAAACATGCGAGGTAAAATCAAAATCTCTACCTCCATACATTCTTCTTTTGTCCAGTTTATTCATGTAGTCTTTATTCTGCCACATTTTTAATTACACAATCATTAGAGACTAGGCCAAGTTTACATTGAAACTACTATGTTTAAACTACTATGTTGTATAACTGTAACAAATAACAATCTTGAATCCTGAAGCGTCCACAAGGTTCATCGCTGGATATAAAGGAACATTCTGCAGAAGAAAGAGGTTATAGTTTCTGACTTCTACATTAGCAAGTTTGACCGGTTGGTCATTTGTTTGGTCTACCAAGTTTGTTGTTTGCTTGAAACAGCTGTTCAAACTGTTCATGTTGGCCTTTTGGCTCTTCTGACCCGTTGGTCACTGGTTCTCAAATACACTATTTTGACAAAAGTATGTGGATACCATTTGTAATTGATGGATATTGCATTAATGGGAGATCTTGATGCTACATAATTGACATTCTAGAGAATTGTGTGCATCCAATTTTATTGGATCAACTCCATATAGATAGCCATGGGTTTAAAATGTTAAACAGGCACATAAGTATGCCTTTTAGGTGTTCATGTACTTCTGGCCATATAACGGTAATGTCTATATCAGTCAAATATGTAAGTAATTTAACATTGACGTTGTGTTTATAGTTAGAAGGCTGTGGGCTGCAGGAGACTGTGGCCAGGTGGAAGCAGTTGTTGGACCGTATAAGCTATATGATATATCCCTCCATACACTGCATGGGACTGAGTGGTTGGCTGATGACGTAAGATACCAAACTACAGTGTTAAAAATGTATCAAAAGAGAAAATCTAAATATTGGTCTGATGTATTTTTCCAATGCAGGTTATTGATGCATACGTGCACCTTCTCATTAAAAAACAACAGGCAAGTGGGAATTATATTTATTTAGCTTTAGATATTTTTCATACTTTGTTATATTGCATACTTTATAGATATTTTTCATACTTTAACTCATGTGCAAAATATCTAATGTATTAACTAACATAAACTATACATTTGTTACTGGTTTTGTTAATCTTTTGTAAATGTTAGTTAATACAAATACAGCTGTTCATTGTTTATTTATGTTAGTTCACAGTGCATTAACTAATGTTAACAAGATTTTAATAAAGTATTAGTAAATGTTGAAATTAACATTAACAAAGATTAACAAATGCTGTATAAGTGCAGTTCATTATTAATTAATGTTAACTAATGAACCTTATTGTAAAGTGTTACCAATTTTGTATTATAAAATGTTATTGTTTTTCACAGAAACCTGTTCGCCGGCTCTGTGCTGTTGTTGCGAGCTCATTGTTTTCTGTAAAATTCAAGGGAATCAGAAAGGTAATTTATTTGTCACAGTTATTATCTTGCCATATAAATTATCAATAACAATCTTTATCAAAACCATTCCTCAGATGAAATGTCCAGTGGATGTGCCCTGTAAACATTGGGGGTCACTGGACTTTAAGTCAAGTCAAGTCAAGTCAAGTCAAGTATATTTGCATAGCGCTTTTCACAATACAGATTGTATCAAAGCAGCTTCACAGTATTAAATTAAAATAACACAACAAGGTTTGTTTCTAGTGGAATTTATTGATTGATAAAATCAGATTAAATATCCCCAGAATATCCCTTTAGTGGTGTGGTTACCTTTCATTGTTCATTCTACACTGCAATATTATTTACATAAATTATCATTTATAAAGATATTTTGATTGACTTTTGATGCAGCACAGCTCAGTCACTTTGAAAACAAAAATCTCTTAAATAAATATAAATGTCATAATGTGATGAGAGAATAACATTAATTTACTAAATATCTTTAGATCGTCAACATGTCTGACAAGGTCCTTCTGCTGAGAGATCCACTGGCAAACGAACGTGTCTATGAGCGAAAATTACTAGAGGTAACAGTGCTTGTGAGAATGTTTTAGCTTTAAAAGCATACAGATTGATCATATTTTATGTTAAGAGAATCTGCCTGATGCTGTCTCTGTTGTATTATTTTCTTTCTTTTTTTTTTAAACAATAATTAGGAATTTCTTGAAGCTGACAGGCTGTGGAGAACAGGGAGTAAAATGGATGGTGCACACAATGCAGCACAACAAGCAGCAGGACTCCAGCAGCTGTGGCATTTTAGTGTTAAGGGTAAATGTGTTTGTACAAATGTTATTATGCTAATACTGCCAATTGTATATCATTTACCTCTAAAAACCTCTAAAATTATTGTTATCTGCTAAAATGTCATTTTGTAGTTTGCTGAAGATTATCTTAAGAGTGGAGTCATCAATACTGTCCAGACATCTGCACAAGACATGAACATGGCACGATTAGAAGTAGCTTGTGCATTGCTTCAGCATGAAGGTCAGTGGCAAACTACTAAAGGTGATGCCATACCCCCTCAAATTGCCTACACAAACCATCCCAGCTTAATGCCCTTACAGCAGAACAGAGCCACCAGATCCCCCAGCTGTAAGGGTGAAAGGGTTAGTTCACCCAAAAAAAAGAAATTCGGTCTTTAATTATTCATATTTGGAATATTTTATTTACATATAAACATTCATCAATGCACACGTCAGTTATGGCTACCGGAAGCTCAAGCATGCGTTTGAGAACCAATGACGTTCATTCTCGTGTTATGCCGCACATTTGAGCTTCAGTGAGAACCAATGAGGTTTGTTCTCGTGCGTCAAGCAGTTTCGGTTAAGCTTCTGTTTATGTTTGGTGATCAATGTTCATATGGGAATAAAAGCCAAACTTCAATCTGTTCATCATATAAAGCGATCGATCATATGAAAATAACCGTAATTTGGTAACATGCCTTTTTATCTTATTTAACCTGTAATCGTGATAGTTGTGACTTGTGGCACAAGGACTGGAATTGGGAGCCCCTGGTTTAAATTGTCATCCATCTGTATGTGTGTAAATACTTGGTGAAATGTATTTTCTTTCTAACTCACAAATTAAACATTTGTAGAGTACCATGATTCATTTACTCAGAAAGAATGAAGCTGCCACAGTTACAAACTAAAGCCACTGTTTGGAGGGAATGCAGATGATTATGCGTGGTTTGCTCCTTGCTTGAGAAAGATGCAGATCAGAGCATGATTGAAATGGTACAGTATAACATAAAAATGTGTATACATTGTACCTCCATGTGACGTTTTATGTATCTAATGCTGCTTTTTATTTTTTTGTAGGTGCAGTGTGATTTGTGCAGTAGGTGGGCACATTTTGAATGTGCCAAATATGAAAAAGATAGTTGTGCTACATATACGTGCAAAAAGTGTCAGAGGTAAAAGAGAGTGTGAAATATGAACAAAGTAGGTAGCACTTGACACGTAAGTAATCAGAATGTCCTAACTTTAATGTTGTGTGATATGGCACGAGGCTTTAAATAAATGAATAAATAATTTAAATGTACTGTTTTGCCAGATTCAGAGTACTTTCATAATTTTAGTTTCTAGGGCTGGCATAGTGTTCTGCTTCTGTAAAATAAACTGAATAAAGTATTCATACAGTGCATATGGAGTGAGTAGTTATTTGATAGGGCATGTTGGTCTATCAGAATATGCTACTCCTGACATCTTAAAGGTGCTATTACAGAATATGCGACTCCTGACATCTTGAAGACATTATGACAAAGTATCTCTCAACATGCTCTCCATATTCATACAGTGCATATGGAGTGAGTAGTGATGTAAAATTAAGTGAATCTGCACTGGGAGCATTATTTGATAGGGCATGTTGCATCAGAATATGCTACTCCTGTAAAGTTCAGTTTCCAAGGAAAGGTTTGCTTTGACAGGTCAAAGATGAATATTTGATGATAATTTTTACTTTTCACGCCATTTAAAAAAATAAAAACAGTACAGTGCAGTATGTAGTACTCATAACTTAGAATTTTATTATAATTGTATTTACAATAAAAAAAAAAAATTTTTACTTGTTATATCAAATGTGATAATTGCTCATTTAAAATATAAAAATATGCTTCCCATACACTTACCCTGTTTTAAATAAAACAACGCTGTCAAAATAGTGAGATTTACACCATTATATGGAAACACGGTAGAATGAATCGACATTCTCTGTGATCGATTCGCGCTACGGGTAGCATTTTTCGACAAGGCAGCACAAATCGACAGAACACCGGCATTAGATTTAGAATTTCAATTGGTTTAATTGGGGGAATTTAATGTGATTGAGAATTGTGATTATTTGAATTTGTTGATTTGAATCTAATTGTCTATTTGTAAATATTTTATATTTTCTTTAAGTAAATAGTTCATAACTATTTCCTGTTTAGATTGTCTTTATAATTTGGGTTTTATATGTTTATACGAGTGATATATTAAGTAAATAATATAATTTAGCGTATAATAATTTGGTTTAGAGTGGACGTAATTATTTGTGTTAAAGTAACATAATAATTCCTTTCCAGTCAAAGTAATATTATACTTAGAAGAGTATAGTAATTTAAGTAGGTGTAATACAAAAACGGATATTAAAGTGAGTGTTCATTTTAATTAGCATGTGAGATAGAGACATATAGTTCATATTTTACTTTATTTTAGCTATACAGACAATGGCCCTCATTTATCAAAAGTGCGTACACCAAATTTCCAGCGTACACCCAAAACCACGGTGACTTTGAGATTTATCAATATGGACGTTGGCGTACGGCACGCTCAAATCCTACGCCAGCTCAGGAGGTGGTGTACGCACGATTTGAGTTAGTGCGGAAATGCGCAGAAAAACAATTCCTAACACCACAAAACGCACTGACAAAGTAAAAGGTGGGCTGCAACTGAGTTATCCATCATCTACCTCCACCGGAAGAAACTTCGGGACACGCGGCATCCGCATCTTTTTCGAACCAGCTACACAAAAGGGGCCATATCAAAGCAAGTACATTCAAATTTCGCAATCTGAAAAGAAATGCTGTTTTAAGGTTGTCTAGAACTTCCTAAAAGCCTTTGGGTCTCATTTGAAGTAACTGTTTGAACTGTTTTGCCCTGAGAAGATCTTTCTCTTTCTCTCTCCCACACGCTCTCTCTCACACACACTCTTTCTCTCTCTCACACACACTCTTTCTCTCTCTCACACACTCTTTCTCTCTCACACCCACACTCTTTCTCTCTCTCACACACACTCTCTTTCTCTCCCCCACTCTCTCTCACACTCTCTCTCTCTCTCTCTCTCCAATATTTCGTATTTCAATTATTTTGTATTGTTCGTTTGATATGCATATTTACTCCTGCGTGATTTAAGTAGTCTGTATCCTTAGTCTGTTTTATTAAACTCTGTAATCTTTTGAGTTGAATCTGTCTCATTGTGTTCCTAACCTGAAGTCCCTGAGAATGTGATTTAAGGCCTGGCTTCACAGACAGGGCTTAGATTAGACAGGATTAGGCATTAGTTAAATTAGGACATTTAAGTAACTTTTATAAACATTTTTAGTGTGTATCTTTGTGTAACTGTGACATATTTTATATGTCAGTGCAAGTTGCTTTCAGTTAAAACGGCTCAAACATGCATTTTAGTCCAGGACCAGTTTAAGCCTTGTCTGTGAAACCAGGGGTTAAAGTATTAATTCTGCAAAAACTGTTTGTTGTCAGTATTTTACTGTTATTCTTCTGCATTAATGCATAAGATGTGTTTTATTACTGTATACCTTTTTTATTGCTTCAAATATTGTTACCATTAGACACAAGAGTAGGTAATATACAGCGTTGCTGTCCTGTTACTAGAACCACTTATCAAAAAAAATATTTAAAAAAACGGACTTTTAATGAGACTTTAAATGAGACTTTCATAAGAAATTGCCATTTGAAAAGTAACCAGTAAAGATGTCAGACAAAAATAGTAAAAAAATTATGTTTGCCTCTGACATAGTGGAGTAGAAATCTTAAAACTCTCAAAAAGGTACTTAAAGGCTACTACTTTGTTTAATTTGACCAACAATAAAACATATTAGTGGTGGAAAGTTTGATTCTTTCCAGAGACTCGTTCATTTTCAGTTCGTTCACCAAAATGATTCGTTCAGACTCGTTCACTGATTCGTTCAGTGATAATTTCTTCATATTAGATATATACTGCAGCAGGTGGCGAAAAAGAGTGTATTTTATGTTATGTTTTAATGAACGTATTTACTTGTTACAAAAAAAAAGTGATTTGGCTTTGTTAAAATGTGTGCCTTATCTACTAAATTAATAACATAAGTCTAAATAAGTGGTTCAGATGACCAAACGGTTTTCTTGCATAATTAACATTTTAATTATTTAGTCAGACATACACATTCATAAATCTGGGATTATATTAAACGTTGATGTTCTGTATGTTGAATATGAATATAAACAATTATATGTGCACAGTGCACACCTATAACTGCGCTTTGAATGAGATTAAATCACATGCTAAATGACCGATCTACCCAGTACTCTCATTCACGAACGAAAGTACCAGTATAGTTCAATTCGTTCACGAACGAGATCTCTCCCTCTCGTTCAGACTCAATACAGAGCGATCTCAGCAGTGATAGGCAAATTCGTTCAGTAGATCCAACCAAATACATGCCCCTTCACAGCCCGAACTGAAATGCTATTTGCTGACGTTATGAGACCTAACCAATACTGTCATATTTTTTTGGTTTGTTTTAGTTTTTAGAGAAGTGCATATGACATGAATAAAACGTAATGAATTCATTTTGATAATACAAAATGAACACAAGTAGGCCTAGTCAAGTAAATTGTTCAAAGTGCAAAATACCACAAAACTAAGACTTAAACACACAACCAAAATATAAGAAAAGCAGGTAACGAGAAGTGTAAATTTAAATCAAGTAAACAGTCAAGTGCGCCCCCCTTAACTCAAACCAAGTAAAAAATGACGATGTTAATTTGTCTTTGTTATATTTAACCAAAATATTGCGTTATTAACCTGTTTTCATTACAATGGTAAAGTGTACATTTGTTTATTTGATGCAAACATGCTAACTACACAAACCTAGCTCTATCGGTTCGCCATCATTATCGTTCAAACAACTGGTTATTTTCGTTCATGAACGACATACCAGTTCGTTCAACTCGTACACAAACGATAAGATATCTCTCTCGTTCAGACCTATGGTTCAGACTCAAAAGCAACTCGGTCAGTCAGTGAAGGGCGTATTCGTTCACTACATCCAACAAATCACATGCTCCCTCACATCTCATACTCGAAGGCTATTGGCTCGAGGTTCATTCTTTGACAGGTTGAAAACACCGGTTCACTAAGCTGCGCATGCGCTGCTAATAGCGCCGCGCTGCTGTGGAGGGAGGGATTTCAGTGAACGAGAAATATGAGTCAGTGGATTACGTGAACGAGAACGATTCGTTCACCTAAAGGATTCGTTCAAAAAGAACGATTCGTTCACGAACGTAACATCACTAAAACATATGATATATCTATATCTATATAACTGTTAGTGAGGTATTCTAGTAGGGCTAGTTCATCAAGGTTTTCAGCCAGTAAACAGGATGGTGTATCGGTCAGGACACAGGAATAAAGACGAGGAGATGTAATGTCTTCTTTTAACTGTATTGAGTTCCAGCAGTACTCATCAGAACAGTCCAATATCCAGTATTGTCATTATAGTCAAAACAAATAAATCATCATTAGGTACTGTCATTTAAACAGTTACAGTACTTAAATTACTATGCAACGTAAATAATAAATCCACACACATAATACAAATCAGGATCATCAAACATAAATATCTCAATAAACATTGCTATGCCCCTTTAAACATAATCTACAATTACATAAACGAGGATATTACTCTTTGGAGAAATATAAGGAGCTTCACCCATCTCACTGACCAGTTTACATGAAACTGTATTAAAAGGGGTTTACAGAAGGAGCAATGGCGCCATCCTCAGGCCAGACAAGGCTACTACACAAACAGCGTCCGCACATGGTCTCCTGAGCACGATATTAAAGGTGGGGTAGGTAGGATTTTCACAAAAAAAAAAAAACACATTTGTTTAACCTGTCTTTATATACCAATACATAATTAAAATGTAAGTGCTCTGCAAAAGAGAGTATACAAATCGAGTGACTGTAGACCTTTTAATCTGCAATAAACACAGCTCATTCTTTCCATCCGGGACGAAACAAGTGATTGGTTTGGCCGACTGTCACTCTCTCTCGCAACCATGGCTACCACCCGTTGCTACAAGATCTGCCCATATGCGCGCACCCGACACCGTTTGATTTGAGGAGTGCAAGAGAGGCGCGGAAAGAAAGAGCATTCAAAATTCAAAGCACCTGCATATGCAGTCAGCGAAAAAAGAAAGACAGTACTAGAAAAGGCATTGAACAAAAAGCATTTGGATAAACAAAGAAATCAAACGAGAGTAAATATCGGCGTGGCTTTCCAGCGATGGCGAGAACTGAGGGACCTAAAGGGGATGAAAAGTGACGCCTTGTGTTTATTTCTGTTTATTTCTGCTGGACAGGTAATCTTGCTTTATTCATTTTGATGGAAATGTTGTTTTTTGTATATGTTAATATTTTCATGAAGCATGTATCACTAGCACACGTAGCTGCCTAATATAGCTAACGTTAACATAACATTACTTAGCATAACTAACGTTACACTGTCGTAGCTATAACAGAGTAACTTTGGTGTCCACTGTTATACACTTAGCGAGCCAGAGTAGAGACGATAAATAATCAATAGGCCTAGCTCAAGTTAAGAGTTGTCTTGTTGAATTTCGCCAAATTTAACTTTAGATAACAAAATGCATGTGTAACAGCTAAAAATAGCTCCTCGGCGCTGTGTAGCTTTACGCTCTATCTAAACTCTGTTACCATGTTCACCGGGAACTTTACCTGCACGTTTTTTTCGCTTTTTGTTTTGTTTTTATACCAATACATTTTAATTATGTATTGGTATAAAAAGACAGGTTAAACAAATTTGGAATGTTTTTTTTTTTTGGAAAAATCCTACCTACCCTGCCTTAAACTCTTCTTAACTCAGTGTTATAAACGTTACTACGTAACTTAGACATCAGAAGGCTCACACCAGTTAACTTATTATTATGACCGCCGCTAGCGTAGCTAGCGAAAGTGGTCACATAGGGATTGTCAAAGGTTTTTTTTTTTTTTTTTTTGTCATCTACTGAATTTTTCGTCAACGATACCAGGGTCACCGAAACACCGGGGAACATGAAATTTGGTGGGCATGTAGCCCCACTAGACTTTTACGGAAAAATTTCGTTTGGTCCCAGGGGGCCACTCCCCCCCCGCGCTGGGCCCCCCCGTGAATTTTTCGTCAACGATACCAGGGACACCGAAACACCGGGGAACATGAAATTTGGTGGGCATGTAGCCCCACTAGACTTTTACGGAAAAATTTCGTTTGGTCCCCGGGGGCCACTCCCCCCCCGCGCTGGGCTCCCCGTGAATTTTTCGTCATTGATACCAGGGACACCGAAACACCAGGGAACATGAAATTTGGTGGGCATGTAGCCCCACTAGACTTTTACGGAAAAATTTCGTTTGGTCCCCGGGGGCCACTCCCCCCCCGCGCTGGGCCCCCTGTGAATTTTTCGTCAACGATACCAGGGACACCCAAACACCAGGGAACATGAAATTTGGTGGGCATGTGGCCCCACTAGACTTTTACGAAAAAATTTTGTTTGGTCCCCGGGGGCCACTCCCCCCCCCGCGCTGGGCCCCCTGTGAATTTTTCGTCAACGATACCAGGGACACCGAAACACCGGGGAACATGAAATTTGGTGGGCATGTAGCCCCACTAGACTTTTACGGAAAAATTTCGTTTGGTCCCCGGGGGCCACTCCCCCCCCCCGCGCTGGGCCCCCCGAAACCACAAAAATGCAGTTTTTCCTAAATAACTACCTGAACCGTGGCACCGAGGATGAAGACATTTTTATGGTATGTTGGTCTTAAGGGCCCACATCAACCTAGCCCATAATCACTCATTTGTGATTTGCGCCCCTCCCATAAAAAATGAAAATGCAATATTATTCTGCTTTAATCGCCCCTATCTTCAGTTGAGATGTTCAGAACTGCACCATATTTCATGTGTATGATTAACTTGACATCCTCTGGGGGTATCCTCTGCTAAGTTTCGTAGAATTTCATCCATGGGGGGGTATAAAATAAATTCATTTATGTGCACATTTAGTGACTGTACACTCATCGGCCTGTAGATGGTGCTGTTGAGCGAAGGGTTGCTGGTTTAGGATGATACTGTCACACACACACATGCAGGAATACAAACAAATGCAAGCATGCACACACACTGACATCCACACGCACAGACACACACCCATACACACACATACAAATCCACATGCACAGACACACACACACAAACACACACGCGCACACACATGTACGCACGCATACATACACGCACAGACACACAGACACACACATACACAAACACACATACACACACACACAGACAGACATGCACATACTACTACTTTTTTTAGGTATATACATAAACACGCAATACAGCCAAATTGCTCCACGTCATTTATTTTTGTGGAAAGCCAGTGCAGGCCTGAGCGGCGGTCATATTTTGTACCGCCATGCGGTACATCTAGTTTCCTGCAGTTTTTTACAGCATAAACATTGTTCTATCATTATAAATCTCACTCATCACGCTGGGCACATATTAATGCATGGTAATTCTACAATATAGAAACACAAACACAACAAAGTAACGGTCACTTACTTTTCGTCATTAACTCAACACATGAATATTGGAAGCTGGATCATTCAGAAGGAACTAAAGAAGCTGCACAACACAGGTATGTAGGCTAAACTATGCTGTTGAACTTGAACACGTTTCCGTACCCACTATAACCAACACACTAGCTACACACTTCCTCTACCGTAACCACAGAAGAAGAGTCTTAAAGCGGCAGCAACACACTAGCTACACACTTCCTCTGCAGTAACCACAGAAGAAGAGTCTTAAAGCGGCAGCAACACACTAGCTACACACTTCCTCTACCGTAACCACAGAAGAAGAGTCTTAAAGCGGCAGCAACACACTAGCTACACACTTCCTCTGCAGTAACCACAGAAGAAGAGTCTTAAAGCGGCAGCAACACACTAGCTACACACTTCCTCTACCGTAACCACAGAAGAAGAGTCTTAAAGCGGCAGCTACACACTAGCTACACACTTCCTCTACCGTAACCACAGAAGAAGAGTCTTAAAGCGGCAGCCACACACTAGCTACACACTTCCTCTGCAGTAACCACAGAAGAAGAGTCTTAAAGCGGCAGCAACACACTAGCTACACACTTCCTCTACCGTAACCACAGAAGAAGAGTCTTAAAGCGGCAGCTACACACTAGCTACACACTTCCTCTACCGTAACCACAGAAGAAGAGTCTTAAAGCGGCAGCAACACACTAGCCACACACTTCCTCTACCGTAACCACAGAAGAAGAGACTTAAAGCGGCAGCAACACACTAGCCACACACTTCCTCTACCGTAACCACAGAAGAAGAGTCTTAAAGCGGCAGCAACACACTAGCTACACACTTCCTCTACCGTAACCACAGAAGAAGAGACTTAAAGCGGCAGCAACACACTAGCTACACACTTCCTCTACCGTAACCACAGAAGAAGAGTCTTAAAGCGGCAGCAACACACTAGCTACACACTTCCTCTGCAGTAACCACAGAAGAAGAGTCTTAAAGCGGCAGCAACACACTAGCTACACACTTCCTCTACCGTAACCACAGAAGAAGAGACTTAAAGCGGCAGCAACACACTAGCTACACACTTCCTCTACCGTAACCACAGAAGAAGAGTCTTAAAGCGGCAGGCACCCAGAAATGTCAGAGCCTTTTACACATACACCTTCTCACATTCTTCATTGCAGGCGGACAAATCCTATTCTACAAATCACTAATTAAGAAACTCATACGCTCATATTTCTCTCTTTACTTCAAATTCACTGATACACATGTGTGGCTATTCTCTACAAATCGAGCACAGTGTCAGTTCAGTAGGGCTGCAACTAACGATTATTTTGATAATCGATTAATCGGACGATTATTTTTTCGATTAATCGATTAATCGGATAGGTTTTTTTAAAATTCAATTTGATTTTTGTTTATAACTAAATAAAACCCTAAATCAGGGTATTTATGTGTAAAAGTGTACTTTAAAAAGTGCAAAAGCCACACATTGAGTTTTACTAATATAATCTTAAATTTTTACATTTTAAACCCCAAACACAAAAGTTTGTCCAGTTTTTAAACAGTAAAACTTCTTTAAATATCCAAAATATAAATAAACAAAACAAAATATTGAGTTGCGCTGCTCATATAAACTTCACATTATGAAATTAGGACACAAACATGTTTGTAATAAGATATTAAGCAGCAGATTTTGAATTCCAATGTAGAATGCGATCTGTTATTTCTTGATAACAGACCGCTGCGAAGTAGGCTATAACACACCAGAAAAACAGAGCGTTGCTATGGACGCAGGATTCTAACCGTAGAGACGGAACGGACTATTTTCTAAGCGGAAGCAATACAATCATTTTTAAATCAAGAAACTCCTTTTTAAATCAATATTTTGTGTAAAATTATTGATTTATTTGGTGGGTAGCCATGTAATAAGCGGGATTATCCCTTACATAGTAGACAAATGCTATAAAAAGAGAGCGGAATGGAGGTACGCAGCTGACAACAGGCTTGATTAAAAGTACAGGAAAAATGATGTATTACTGCACAAGCATTCGCTGAAAACCACTGACTACAGTGACTAAAAAACAATATTTTACTGCTGCTGTTATTAACTGCCTTTATATTTAGTGCTTCACTTTGTAAACACCATTTAATTTAACCTATTTCTGCGGTAGCACTATTTTAATCCATCACTTATGTTGCGAGTGAACTGATTGCGCAACCTGATGCTCGATACAAAATAGATCTAGTGTGACTGTCCCGAAGTTAGTAAACAAAGCTGTTTACACAGTAGCATTGAATTAAACTAGACTATACCATTTTCACATCTTCATATAATGAGAATATACAGTTTTTGCTTGCCGTGCTGATGTTTCTCTCCGATTACTCTCTGCCATTTCGCGTGACTGCGTTGTCATGAAAGTGACGTCATCAGTAACGCTCCCCGTGACGTGAGCAGACCAACTAATCGACAATGACATTCGTTGACAACGATTTTCATAATCGATTATTATCGATTTTATCGATTAGTTGTTGCAGCCCTACAGTTCAGACAGGCCACGTAGGCATAGGCTGCGATCAGCTGATGCGGTCAGCTGTCAAATAGCTCCAACCACTACCGTTCTCGTATTAGACCGGAAGGATATATATACACAGCACTTCCGCCTGGGAAATATGCTTAAACTGCTCGCATCCCCCCCCCACACTCACCACTATAAGTATCAAGCATATTTCTGTGCACCTTCTGGCTGTTGTCTTCTTTGTTTCAGATTATCAAGGCTTCCATGTCCTAGAGTCACGGACATCATAGTGAGAGACACACCCTTCCTCATAGCAAGCTACAGCATAGACGCCCCCGGACTTCACTGCTACGTCTACACGTTAAACCACGGCTTAAAGACATTACTAAACTGTCTTAATCATCTGTTATTGCTCAAGCTGATAGTTCCATAGGGGGGTTGATGCTAAAGCTACGCATGCCATTAATTATGGAGCAAGAACCCCCATAAGGAACCATAGCGCCAAAGATAAATTGTGTTCAATAAACTCAAGTAAACTTGCCAAAGTGATCTCATCTGAACTACAGATTTCACTGTCACAGGCGTTCAGTGGATTTGCACCGAAAATACCTTCATAGATTTTGTGCACAGTTGTACATCTACGAATTGTGTTCTGCATTTGTGAAATGTATTTTACGAATATATTATTTTATTTTGCGCATGTGAATTGCTTTTTGTGAATATTTATTTTTTTGTACGTGAATTAGGTTTCATGCATGTGAAATTGTCCACACGTGTGAATGATGAATTTTTGCGTGAATTATATCTGAGACAATTCCGCCTCCATAACAAGAAGAAGAACAAGAAGAAGAAGAAGAAGATATCGTCATAGGTCACATGATAACGTCAACATGGCGGATGATGTCCGGATCGCATTCATACTGAACGAGATCTGGCTATATAGTACCGACTCTTTTAGCGCTCGTTCAGTAAGTACTTATTGAAATGAAGTCCCTCCTCATTGAGTATGCGGTTTGGGACGCAGCCCAAGAGTCCATGTGGTGTGAGAGTGTGACAGTGTGAAACTGTGTGTGGAAGAAGTAACAGATTTATAAGATAAAACTTGTTTAATTCAATTCACATTTATTTGTACAGCGTTTTTCACAATACACATCATTTCAAAGCAGCTTTTACAGAAAACACATGAGTCCATATTATAATCTAGAGTCCTGACTCTCTCTGTGTGTGTGTGTGTGTGTGTGTGTGTGTGTGTTCAGAAACAGAGAAATAAAGATCAAGAGGAAACTCAAATATGAACAAAAACAGCCAAACTAAACACAACCCTGACAACAACTATAATAATAACATGATAAATGCTGTACATCAAATGACACACACACGCACACACACACACACACAATCATTGATCAACAAACTGTGATATTGATTCATTCTCTTGAATATGTGTCTTAATTCCCTCGTTTCTGTATTTCTTTCATTGTTGCTTCTAACATTAACATCTTTGTCTGCTGACATCATCTTTAAATGTCTCTGTTTTATGATTTATTTATTGAATTTTCACAGCAACAGAGACAAACAATAAGAAAAGTAAAATAAAGAAACAATCACACGTCTAAAATAAACCAAAGATAATAATAAAAAGATCTGATCAATCCAGAAACCCCCACTAACAGGTTTAGTACAGTACACACATAACCCACAGCAGAGGAATCATGTTTAATAACACACACACACATAACCCACAGCAGAGGAATCATGTTTAATAACACACACACACACACACACACACACACACATAACCCACAGCAGAGGAATCATTTTTAATAACACACACACATAACCCACAGCAGAGGAATCATGTTTAATAACACACACACACACACACACACACACACACACACACACACACATAACCCACAGCAGAGGAATCATGTTTAATAACACACACATAACCCAAAGCAGAGGAATCATGTTTAATAACACACACACACACACACACACACACACACACACACACACACACATAACCCACAGCAGAGGAATCATGTTTAATAACACACACACACACACACACACACACACACACACACACACACATAACCCAAAGCAGAGGAATCATGTTTAATAACACACACACACACACACACACACATAACCCACAGCAGAGGAATCATGTTTAATAACACACACACACAACCCAAAGCAGAGGAATCATGTTTAATAACACACACACACACACATAACCCACAGCAGAGGAATCATGTTTAATAACACACACACACACATACACACACACATAACCCACAGCAGAGGAATCATGTTTAATAACACACACACACACATAACCCACAGCAGAGGAATCATGTTTAATAATACACACACATAATCCACAGCAGAGGAATCATGTTTAATAACACACACACACACACACACACACACACACACACACACACACACACACACACACACACACACACACACACACACATAACCCACAGCAGAGGAATCATGTTTAATAATACACACACATAACCCACAGCAGAGGAATCATGTTTAATAACACACACACATAACCCAAAGCAGAGGAATCATGTTTAATAACACACACACACACACACACACACACACACACACACACACACACACACACACACACACACACACACACACACACACACACACACACACACACACACACATAACCCACAGCAGAGGAATCATGTTTAATAACACACACACATAACCCACAGCAGAGGAATCATGTTTAATAACACACACACATAACCCACAGCAGAGGAATCATGTTTAATAACACACACACACACACACAACCCACAGCAGATGAATCATGTTTAATAATACACACACATAACCCAAAGCAGAGGAATCATGTTTAATAACACACACACATAACCCACAGCAGAGGAATCATGTTTAATAACACACACACACAACCCAAAGCAGAGGAATCATGTTTAATAACACACACACACACACACACATAACCCACAGCAGAGGAATCATGTTTAATAACACACACACACACACACATAACCCACAGCAGAGGAATCATGTTTAATAACACACACACACATAACCCACAGCAGAGGAATCATGTTTAATAACACACACACACACACACACACACACACACACACATAACCCGCAGCAGAGGAATCATGTTTAATAACACACACACACACACACACACACACACACACACACACACACACACACATAACCCACAGCAGAGGAATCATGTTTAATAACACACACACACACAACCCACAGCAGAGGAATCATGTTTAATAACACACACACACAACCCAAAGCAGAGGAATCATGTTTAATAACACACACATAACCCACACACACACACACACACACACACACACATAACCCACAGCAGAGGAATCATGTTTAATAACACACACACACACACACACACACACACACACACACACACACACACACACACACACACACACACACACACACAACCCAAAGCAGAGGAATCATGTTTAATAACACACACACACACACACACACACACACACACACACACACACACACACACACACACACACATAACCCACAGCAGAGGAATCATGTTTAATAACACACACACACACAACCCAAAGCAGAGGAATCATGTTTAATAACACACACACACACACACACACACACACACACACACACACACACACACACACACACACAACCCACAGCAGAGGAATCATGTTTAATAACACACACATAACCCACACACACACACACACACACACACACACACACATAACCCACAGCAGAGGAATCATGTTTAATAACACACACACACACACACAACCCAAAGCAGAGGAATCATGTTTAATAACACACACACACACACACACACACACACACACACACACACACACACACACACACACACACACACACACACACACACACACACACAACCCACAGCAGAGGAATCATGTTTAATAACACACACATAACCCACACACACACACACACACACACACACACACATAACCCACAGCAGAGGAATCATGTTTAATAACACACACACACACACAACCCAAAGCAGAGGAATCATGTTTAATAACACACACACACACACACACACACACACACACACACACACACACACAACCCACAGCAGAGGAATCATGTTTAATAACACACACACACACACACACACACACACACACACACACACACACACACACACACACACACACACACACACACACACACAACCCAAAGCAGAGGAATCATGTTTAATAACACACACACACACACACACACACACACACACACACACACACACACACACACACACACACACACACAACCCACAGCAGAGGAATCATGTTTAATAACACACACATAACCCACACACACACACACCCACACCCACACACACACACATAACCCACAGCAGAGGAATCATGTTTAATAACACACACACACACACACACACACACAACCCAAAGCAGAGGAATCATGTTTAATAACACACACACACACACACACACACACACAACCCAAAGCAGAGGAATCATGTTTAATAACACACACACACACACACACACACACACACACACACACACACACACACACACACACACACACACACACACACACACACACACACACAACCCACAGCAGAGGAATCATGTTTAATAACACACACACACACACACACACACACCCAAAGCAGAGGAATCATGTTTAATAACACACACACACACACACACACACACACACACACACACACACACACACACACACACACACACACACACACACACACACACACACACACATAACCCACAGCAGAGGAATCATGTTTAATAACACACACACACACACACACAACCCAAAGCAGAGGAATCATGTTTAATAACACACACACACACACACACACACACACACACACACACACACACACACACACACACACAACCCACAGCAGAGGAATCATGTTTAATAACACACACATAACCCACACACACACACACACACACACACACATAACCCACAGCAGAGGAATCATGTTTAATAACACACACACACACACACACACACACACACATAACCCAAAGCAGAGGAATCATGTTTAATAACACACACACACACACACACACACACACACACACACACACACACACACACACACACACACACACACACACACACACACCAAAGCAGAGGAATCATGTTTAATAACACACACACACACACACACACACACACACACACACACACACACACACACACACACACACACACACACATAACCCACAGCAGAGGAATCATGTTTAATAACACACACACACACACACACACACACACACACACACACACACACACACACACACACACACACACACACACACACACACACACACACCCAAAGCAGAGGAATCATGTTTAATAACACACACACACACACACACACACACACACACACACACACACACACACACACACACACACACACACAACCCAAAGCAGAGGAATCATGTTTAATAACACACACACACACACACACACACACACACACACACACACACACACAACCCACAGCAGAGGAATCATGTTTAATAACACACACATAACCCACACACACACACACACACACACATAACCCACAGCAGAGGAATCATGTTTAATAACACACACACACACAACCCAAAGCAGAGGAATCATGTTTAATAACACACACACACACACACACACACACACACACACACACACACACACACACACACATAACCCACAGCAGAGGAATCATGTTTAATAACACACACACACACACACATAACCCACAGCAGAGGAATCATGTTTAATAACACACACACACACACACATAACCCAAAGCAGAGGAATCATGTTTAATAACACACACACACACACACACACACACACACACACACACACACACACACAACCCAAAGCAGAGGAATCATGTTTAATAACACACACACACACACACACACACACACACACACACACACACACACACACACACACACACACACACACACAACCCAAAGCAGAGGAATCATGTTTAATAACACACACATAACCCACAGCAGAGGAATCATGTTTAATAACACACACATAACCCACAGCAGAGGAATCATGTTTAATAATACACACACATAACCCACAGCAGAGGAATCATGAGTAATAACACACACACACACACACACACATAACCCACAGCAGAGGAATCATGTTTAATAACACACACACACACACACATAACCCACAGCAGAGGAATCATGTTTAATAACACACACACACGCATAACCCAAAGCAGAGGAATCATGTTTAATAACACACACACACACACACACACACACACACACACACACACACACACACACACACACACAACCCAAAGCAGAGGAATCATGTTTAATAACACACACACATAACCCACAGCAGAGGAATCATGTTTAATAACACACACACACACAACCCACAGCAGAGGAATCATGTTTAATAACACACACACACACACACACACACACACACACACACACACACACACACACACACACACACACACACATAACCCACAGCAGAGGAATCATGTTTAATAACACACACACACACAACCCACAGCAGAGGAATCATGTTTAATAACACACACACATAACCCACAGCAGAGGAATCATGTTTAATAACACACACACACATAACCCACAGCAGAGGAATCATGTTTAATAACACACACATAACCCACAGCAGAGGAATCATGTTTAATAACACACACATAACCCACAGCAGAGGAATCATGTTTAATAACACACACACACAACCCAAAGCAGAGGAATCATGTTTAATAACACACACACACACACACATAACCCACAGCAGAGGAATCATGTTTAATAACACACACACACACAACCCACAGCAGAGGAATCATGTTTAATAACACACACACACACAACCCAAAGCAGAGGAATCATGTTTAATAACACACACATAACCCACACACACACACACACACACACACACACACACATAACCCACAGCAGAGGAATCATGTTTAATAACACACACACACACACACACACACACACACACACACACACACACACACACACACACACACACACACACACACACACACACACACACACAACCCAAAGCAGAGGAATCATGTTTAATAACACACACACACACACACACACACACACACACACACACATAACCCACAGCAGAGGAATCATGTTTAATAACACACACACACACAACCCAAAGCAGAGGAATCATGTTTAATAACACACACACACACACACACACACACACACACACACACACACACACACACACACACACACACACAACCCACAGCAGAGGAATCATGTTTAATAACACACACATAACCCACACACACACACACACACACACACACACATAACCCACAGCAGAGGAATCATGTTTAATAACACACACACACACAACCCAAAGCAGAGGAATCATGTTTAATACACACACACACACACACACACACACACACACACACACACACACACACACACACACACACACACACACACACACAACCCAAAGCAGAGGAATCATGTTTAATAACACACACACACACACACACACACACACACAC
The DNA here is from genome assembly GCF_951802725.1 of Rutilus rutilus. NCBI lineage: Eukaryota > Metazoa > Chordata > Actinopteri > Cypriniformes > Leuciscidae > Rutilus > Rutilus rutilus. The sequence goes on from NC_140212.1 coordinate 45,371,274, forward strand.
ACACACACACACACACACACACACACACACACACAACCCACAGCAGAGGAATCATGTTTAATAACACACACATAACCCACACACACACACACCCACACACACACACATAACCCACAGCAGAGGAATCATGTTTAATAACACACACACACACACACACACACACACAACCCAAAGCAGAGGAATCATGTTTAATAACACACACACACACACACACACAACCCAAAGCAGAGGAATCATGTTTAATAACACACACACACACACACACACACACACACACACACACACACACACACACACACACACACACACACACACACACACACACACAACCCACAGCAGAGGAATCATGTTTAATAACACACACACACACACACACACACACACACACACCCAAAGCAGAGGAATCATGTTTAATAACACACACACACACACACACACACACACACACACACACACACACACACACACACACACATAACCCACAGCAGAGGAATCATGTTTAATAACACACACACACACACACACAACCCAAAGCAGAGGAATCATGTTTAATAACACACACACACACACACACACACACACACACACACACACACACACACACACACACACACACACACAACCCACAGCAGAGGAATCATGTTTAATAACACACACATAACCCACACACACACACACACACACACACATAACCCACAGCAGAGGAATCATGTTTAATAACACACACACACACACACACACACACACATAACCCAAAGCAGAGGAATCATGTTTAATAACACACACACACACACACACACACACACACACACACACACACACACACACACACACACACACACACACACACCCAAAGCAGAGGAATCATGTTTAATAACACACACACACACACACACACACACACACACACACACACACACACACACACACACACACACACACACACACACACACACACACACACACACATAACCCACAGCAGAGGAATCATGTTTAATAACACACACACACACACACACACACACACACACACACACACACACACACACACACACACACACACACCCAAAGCAGAGGAATCATGTTTAATAACACACACACACACACACACACACACACACACACACACACACACACACAACCCAAAGCAGAGGAATCATGTTTAATAACACACACACACACACACACACACACACACACACACACACACACACACACACAACCCACAGCAGAGGAATCATGTTTAATAACACACACATAACCCACACACACACACACACACACACATAACCCACAGCAGAGGAATCATGTTTAATAACACACACACACACAACCCAAAGCAGAGGAATCATGTTTAATAACACACACACACACACACACACACACACACACACACACACACACACACACACACACACACACACACACACACACACAGGTTTCTATAGAGAATCATGAGATCCTTCATTCACACACTCATTGATCAACAAACTGTGATATTGATTCATTCTCTTGAATATGTCTTATTTTCACAGCAATAGAGAGACAAAATAAAAGAGAGAGAAAACAAAGATAATAATAAAAAGATAAAGATCAATCCAGAACCCCCACTAACAGGTTTAGTACAGTATACAATATATTACAGCAGAAGCGTCTTTAATAATACACACATAACCCAAAGCAGAGGAATCATGTTCTATACAGATCCGATGTGTGTGTGTGTGTGTGTGTGTGTGTGTGTGTGTGTGTGTGTGTGTGTGTGTGTGTGTGTGTGTGTGTGTGAATCATGTTCTGAACAGATCCGAGAAGTTGAGATAAACATCTCTGAATGTGTTAAACTGAGTTTAGAGTTGAAAGTCTAGTTTTGCTCGTATCATCCAGACATGTTTCAGTGAGTCTCATTGTGTCTCATATTTCCTCTCTCTTCTCTGTGTATCATTGTCTGTTTCTCTTTATTTCACTGACAGAAGTTCAGCTGTGTTATTAATGTAATGAAGAGACAATAAGAGACTCTAGAACATCTCACTGTCACTGATTTATCATGAGCTCAAAGCATTATGGGTAGAGTCTCTCATCAGGCTATTCTCATTCATCAACACAGTTTCACTGATGATCCATAATAAACCCCAAACCCAGGATAGAGTGTGTGTGTGAATGTGGTCTGGACTGTGTGTATGAGGCTCAGTGTGTCAGAGACGCTGTAGAAGGACAGAGTTCCTGCACTGTGATCCACACACACTCCTACTCTCCACACTCCTGTTCTCCTGCTGATGGGCTCTACAGTGAGTTTAGTCACTATGTTATTGTGCCAGAATGAGTAACTGGAGGAAGAGCAGAACAAACTCCAGGACTGATCATTAGATCCAAACCCACACTCATTACCCCATCCCTTCCTGCTGATGCTCTTATATGACACTGATATCCACACACCACCACTCCACTCAATCTCCCAGTAACAGCGTCCACACACACTCTCTCTACACAACACCTGAGGATTATATTCATCAAATCTGTCTGGATGATCAGGATACGGCTGAAGCTCTGGGTGAGTGTTAGTAATCACTCTGTTCTCCTCAGACAGACGGAGGTGTGTATTCACTGTGTTCGGATCCAGAGTGAACTGATGAGAAACTGATGGAGAGAAAACACACATCAGTGAATTACAGAAACTTTCTATCTTGAGTCTTCATTTCAGATCTGACTCGTTCATTTAGGATTGTAAGCAACCAATGATAATAAAGCACTAAAGAAATATCATTCTGTAACAGCTTTTGTCCTGAATGAGGTTCTGACTGAAATCGCCATGGTTACCAAACAGAAAACATAGGATTCTTATGTTCAAATATTTCTGTAATCAGGAATTATGAAACTGTCTGATCTTTACAGTTTTTTAATTGCTTTGCCACAATTTTCACAAGCAAGTTTTACGTGTGTGTGTGTGTGTGTGTGAGATAGACAGAGAATGTGTGCATGTGTGTGTGACAGAGAGAGAGAGTGTGTGTGTGTGTGTGTGTGAGAGAGAGAGAGAGAGCGAAAGAGTTTGTGTGTATGTGAGTGATACATGTGCATACGTGAGTCTGTGTCAGAGTGTGTGTGTTTGTGAGAGAGAAAGTGTGTGTGTGTGTGTGTGTGTGTGTGTGTGTGTGTGTGTGTGTAGTCGTACATTTGTGTAGTCCTGCTGTAATCCTGATCTCTCCTCCATGATCCACACTACAAAACACACACAGTTAATCAGTAAACACACTCTTTCTCACACACACACACACACACACACACACACACACACACACACACAATCACACACACTCTCTCTCTCTCTGTCTCTCTCTCTCTCTCTCACACACACACACACACACACACACACACACACACACACACACACACACACACACACACACACACACACATTCTTGCTGAAAAAAACTAAACTTTGCCCTCACACACACACACTACAACATAGTCTTACACACTGATGCAATAAATTCAGAACAACATTTTCAAAACTGGTATGTTTGCTTGTTTTGCTTGTAAAACCGTCTCACACACACCTGATCTTCCTCATCCTCCTCTTACACACCTGATCTTCCTCATCCTCCTCTTCCTCCTCTGACACACCTGCTCTTCCTCATCCTCCTCTGACACACCTGCTCTTCCTCATCCTCATCCTCTTCCTCCTCTTACACACCTGCTCTTCCTCATCCTCCTCTTCCTCCTCTTACACACCTGCTCTTCCTCATCCTCCTCTGACACACCTGCTCTTCCTCATCCTCCTCTTCCTCCTCTGACACACCTGCTCTTCCTCATCCTCCTCTTCCTCCTCTTACACACCTGCTCTTCCTCATCCTCCTCTTACACACCTGCTCTTCCTCATCCTCCTCTTACACACCTGCTCTTCCTCATCCTCTTCCTCATCCTCCTCTTCAGCTCATTAGTTCAAAAATAAAGTATTTTTTATGTACTCTATGTGTAAGATCTAATGACTAATTATTATAATAATGACTAATTATTAATGTGTAAGATCTATGTGTAAGATTGTGACTAATATTGAGTCAATATTATAAACACTACAGATCATTGGTTAGACACTACATAAAAAAAATATAGAGTCATTGTTGTGTCCAGTGATGAAACAAAAACCAAAGGGTCTCTTACACTCATTAAACAAAACCTTCCTCTTATTATTGAGAAATGTAGCAATGATAAATCTGGCAGGTTGAGCTGTTTCTGTACAAGCATCCAGATGAGGAAGATCAGGGCAAGAGAATAGCTTTTGTTTCTGTCTCTGCCCCAGCAGTTTCTGATGCAGTTTCTTTTCAGTGGTTAACTAATCAGTTGCTGCTCTTAAATGAGTCTGCACTTATTATTGGAGGAGACATGAATGCACTTGCAGATTTGATGATAAATCCACTACTATATTTTCCAAATCACAAGAGATAACATCAGTAAATGTTAAATCCTTTATGCAAAGCCTTAATCTCATAGATGTTTGGCGTGTTCAGAATCCATTGGTTGGAGATTACACTTTCTTCTCTTCGAGGCATCAGACACATTCCAGAATAGACTATATTCTGTGTTCTCGTGAATTCAGGATGTGTTTTGAGAGCGTCACAATCCTTCCTGCTGTAATATCTGACCACAACCCACTGCTGACCACGTTTATTTACTGCTCACATGATGGCAATTTAATATATCTCTTCTACAGGATTCTGGGGTTTTAACAGATTTCTTTTTGAACATAACCCTTGATAGTGTGGATAATCACATGATGGTATGGATGGCCACAAAAGGCTTTATTGGAGATTTCTCTTTTTCATCAAATTTAAACAAAGTATGAAAGAAACAAATTTGCCAAAGAGATCAAGTTGAAGAAAAAATGATTAAGATCTGTTGAAAATGTCTTAAAGAACTCTTTCTAATACTAGTCTAATATTAGTCTAAACTAAATGATTTGCTTTGAAGAAAGGCTGAATTCATTAAACATAGAGTCCGGCGGAATTTTTATCATCGGGTGCAAAATAATAAAATAATAGACAATAGGAATGATGCGTCAGTGTACAAAGTCAGTTTGCGCTGGGTGCAAGATAAAGACTCCATGTGTTTCAGAGAAGACAGCTGTCTATACCCTCAGCAGCAGTGGTGGAATGTAACGAAGTAAAAATACTTCGTTACTTTACTTAAGTACATTTTTCACGTATCTGTACTTTACTTAAGTAGAATCAGTAGTGCATACTTTTGACTTTTACTTCGTTACTTTTTGCAGCAATTATTATACTTTCTACTCCACTACATTTCTACAACGTTTCGTTACATTTTCGTTACATTTTCTGATCAGTTTTTCCCCTTGCCAAAACAGGGATTGAAAAAAAATCTCCATGTTTTCGGTGCTGACGCGTTCATGTAACATGCAACTGTGGCGCTGCCAATAAAGCTGTCACAAAGAACCGGCAAAAGTAATGATTATGAATATGTAAAATATAACAAGGAGACATTTTAATTGATGCTGACGCGCGATCTTTGCAGTGAACGCGCCAGAGAGAAATGCACATTTCATACAGATTACATGCAGAAAACAGTCTGTTTTCTTTCGTTTTGAATTGTTCTGTTTAAAAGTACACATTTCAAGTTTTCTATATATATATATATATATATATACATCTCAGGTCTGTGAGGCAAGTACAGACCTGAGTTTCGGTTCATGAGTTTCACCAGTTCACGCGCCCGCGCCTCCGTGTCCTGATCTATTTTCTGCTATATTTACTTATTTATTAAATCCATGAAACATGAATGAAATATTGATTAAAATTAAGATACAATTAATACGAAACGAAATTCACTTTAAAGAAGGGCTTTTGAGGTCTCTGTGAACGTTTTAAAGCAGTATTTTAGTGCCGCTTTCAGAGCGCTCACATGCGTAACGGAGAACTGACACGTCCATAACATTGTTTTTTCCTCATAAATGTGAACGCAAAAATAAAATGAATATGATATGGTCTGTGATATGTTCTTCATCCGGTGGGTATTACTTTTGGTTTGCACAGTGAAATTCACAGAATTACAAAAAAATATTTTGCCACCTAAAAGTTAAAGATTTTTTTTGTGTCACGTCCGTTACGGATTTATATTTCCCTCATATTAAAATATAAAACGCATGTGTCTGTAGTAGACTAGTATTTTTCTAATGTCTGGACTTCTTTATTAAGGGAGTATGGATATATAAACAGTTTCAATTGGTATTTGAGAATTTACATTTCAAGTTTTTACTGCAATTGTCATGACCATAACGCTGGGATTGCCCAATTTTAAATTTATCCAGGTCTACGTATTGTATAATGTTAACTTCAAATAAGGGGTGTGTCGCGATTCTGCCTTCTCGCACTCACACCGCGACACAGGTTCGTGGATCCGAGTGTCGCGATTTCGGTTTCATATTGCATATTGTTACAGCCCTAATTATTAGAATATAGACATTAAGATAATAAATTGTTATGAAAGTACTTTTACTTTTAATACTTAAAGTACATTTAAAATCAGGTACTTTTTACTTTTTACTTAAGTAGGGTTTTCACTGTGGTACTTTTACTTTTACTAAAGTAAATATGTCTCTGGTTATTTGTACTTTTACTTAAGTACTGAGATTCAGTACTTCCTCCACCACTGCTCAGCAGTCAGCACTTACACTGCAGTGCACACTACACTACACTACACACTACAGAAGACAGCTGTCTATACCCTCAGCAGTCAGCACTTACACTGCAGTACACACTACACTACACTACACACTACAGAAGACAGCTGTCTATACCCTCAGCAGTCAGCACTTACACTGCAGTACATACTACACTACACTACACACTACAGAAGACAGCTGTCTATACCCTCAGCAGTCAGCACTTACACTGCAGTACACACTACACACTACACACTACAGAAGACAGCTGTCTATATCCTCAGCAGTCAGCACTTACACTGCAGTACACACTACACTACACACTACAGAAGACAGCTGTCTATACCCTCAGCAGTCAGCACTTACACTGCAGTACACACTACACTACACACTACAGAAGACAGCTGTCTATACCCTCAGCAGTCAGCACTTACACTGCAGTACCCACTACACTACACACTACAGAAGACAGCTGTCTATACCCTCAGCAGTCAGCACTTACACTGCAGTACACACTACACTACACTACACACTACACTACACAGCTGTCTATACCCTCAGCAGTCAGCACTTACACTGCAGTACACACTACACTACACTACACACTACACTACACAGCTGTCTATACCCTCAGCAGTCAGCACTTACACTGCAGTAGATACTACACTACACTACACACTACACTACACTCTACACTACACACAACACTACACTACACACTACAGAAGACAGCTGTCTATACCCTCAGCAGTCAGCACTTACACTGCAGTACACACTACACCACACTACACTACACACTACACTACACAGCTGTCTATACCTTCACCAGTCAGCACTTACACTGCAGTACACACTACACTACACACTACAGAAGACAGCTGTCTATACCCTCAGCAGTCAGCACTTAAACTGCAGTACACACTACACAACACACTACACCAGTGGCGTAGCTATGAAGGGGCCTGGGTGGGCCTAGGCCCCCTCATTTACATGTCCGGCCCCCTCAGATTTCTGATTGCTTAAAATTAAAGGGATAGTTCACTTTGAAATTAATTTTTGATATGTTTTAGCTTACCTCAAGGGCATCCAAGATGTAGGTGTCTTTGTTTCCGCAGTAGTTTCAATTTTGATATTTTTAGGTCAAACCGTTCTTGTCTGTCAGTCATATAATGCAGGTCGATGGTCACTGGCTCAAAACACAAGCACAGAGTCCAAATTAAAACAATTCCCCATCGTCCAAATGAAACAATTCCCCATCGTAAGTACACATTGATGGCCTAAGACACGAAACGAGCGGTTTGTGTGAGAAAACGAACAGTATTTATATCGTTGTTATCTCTTGAAAACAGCACAAGGCGACATCTATGTATATATCTATACCCGCCCGCGCCGTCAGATCATTTGGACGTGTGCTGTGTTCAAGAGATAACAACGATATAAATACTGTTCGTTTTCTCACACAAACCGCTCGTTTCGTGTCTTAGGCCATCAATGTGTACTTACGATGGGGAATTGTTTAATTTGGATGATGGGGAATTGTTTTAATTTGGACTCTGTACTTGTGTTTTGAGCCAGTGACCATAGACCTGCATTATATGACTGACAGACAAGAACGGTTTGACCTAAAAATATCAAAATTGAAACTACTGCGGAAACAAAGACACCTACATCTTGGATGCCCTTGAGGTAAGCTAAAACATATCAAAAATTAATTTCAAAGTGAACTATCCCTTTAAATAATAATAATAAGAAATTGTTGATGTGTTGTGATGCGCTAATTGATAGATTGACCAATCAAAATACTGCGTGGTAAAATGCGGCTGTTTTCAAACTTGATTTGACGTGTTGTGTGTAATCTATACGCTGTCATCTTCGCGTGAGAGTTCATGCGGTGACAATGGCAGCGTTGTGCAAAGTACAATATTAGGCACGAACAGATGAGCGAGAAGGAGAAAATAAGCCATTTACATCTGAGTTTGCTTCAGCTTACTACAAGACGACAGCGAGTGAAGCGGCTAGGAGACAGAAACGCACATATTTCATCACAGGAATAGTGGTGAGACTTCGACTCAGATCGGCACAATGCGCAATGACTTGTTTGCAATTGATGAACCGCCTTCACAACCAGTGATGACCACATTTCCTGTATAGCCTATATCTTTTGTGTATGAAGAGTTTGGTTTCAAAATGCGATAAATCCATTATGATTAATTTGAGTAATAATGTGTTTTCTTTACCAAGAGAGTGGAAAGATGAAAACTACTATTTTTTGTTTCAAACTTTCACATAGCATATTTAGGTTATAATAACATAACAATTTCATATTTATTATAAAAAAGGATTAGTTTCCCCCCAAAATGCAATAAATTCATGACACTTTTTTTTCCAAAATGCAATTAATCCATTGAATCAATATAAAAGTTATTTTTCATATTTTAACTGTTGAAAATACACAACAAAGTAAGTTGATCCACATATGACAGCCTCTGAACTTGGTCAATACTAATCTTATATAACTTACAGGCACTGGACTAAAAATAACCGACATTAAATAACCATCGCTAAGAAATACCTCCTGAACTTTTTTTATGGCGATCAGCTGTAAAATGGCTTGGTCCTGCTCGGTTTTCTTTGACTTTGAGTAAAACAATTGAAAGTTTTTCAAAAGATCCCCTGGGGTCAAAGTGTCAGCGTGACAGAAGTTTGATGCTGTCGTGTGAGAACAAGCAACAGTCGGCATTTTTCCTCCTCCCGCGAGCCTCATCTTCTTAATCTCCTCAAGTAGCCTACATGATTAGATTTCGATGGCTTACGTTTCTTCCCCACCGCAGAAACCACCACAGGGTCACCAATGCCGTCAAAATTATTATTATTATATATAATTTTTTTGGATCACAAAGTAGAAGGAAAACTAGGATGCCGGGTTTATTCAAAGCGCCGCCGTTACGGTTTACAAAGCGTGGAATGGTGCGCTCACTGCGCTGTGATTAGTTGAGCTTGAGCGTATCGCATTCTGCAGAGAAAGGGAAAAGGAAAGGGAGAAAATATGACAGAATAACACGGCGGATATCGCATTTTACGTAAAATTAAAAATGGACTTTTCAACACCGACCAGATAGCCTACAATACTGTTTTTGCGGGAACTAAATATATAGGCTATATATATGTATATATAAATATATATATATAACGTTTATCGCGTTAGTAAGATGACATATTGACACTTTTTATAATCGCCCATGTAGACTCATGTAAAAGATAATAATCACCGATCTATGTCGTAGACTGCTATAGCCTAGGCTAGGCTATATATATATATATATATATATATATATATATATATTAGTTGCCCCCTCATTTTAAGATGGGTCCCCCCAAAAATAAAATTCTGGCTACGCCCCTGCACTACACACTACTACACTACACTACACTACACTACACACTACACAACACTACACTACACACTACACAACAAAACTTCACTACACTACACACCACACTACACTACACCCTACACGACACACTACACTACACTACACCCTACACGACACACTACACTACACTACACCCTACACGACACACTACACTACACTACACCCTACACTACAATACACTACACACTACACTTCACAACACACTACACACTTCAGAAGACAGCTGTCTATACCCTCAGCAGTCAGCACTTACACTGCAGTACACACTACACAACACACTACACTACACTACACAACACACTACAGAAGACAGCTGTCTATACCCTCAGCAGTCAGCACTTACACTGCAGTACACACTACACACTACACAACACACTACACTACACACTACAGGAGACAGCTGTCTATACCCTCACCAGTCAGCACTTACACTGCAGTACAAACTACACAATACACTACACTACACTACACTACACACTACAGTGTTCAACACCTGTTATAGATGATGTGTAAACGCATGAATAAATAATTTACAACACTTTCTGCATCCCCTAATCTAAAGTGTAAACTGTACGTGTATTCAAGGCATTTACAACACGTTCTGCACCCTCTAATTGCTACATAGATACAAAAAAAGTAACAATTTATGAACACATAGTCATGTTTTGTAAATGATTAGTTAATCATTTACTAATCACTTATAAATGACTTACAACTGAATGTTATAATAAAGTGTTACCAAAATACATTTTGTCATTGAAGGAATTAAAAAATGTATATATGCAGTACTAATTCTAATTCGGATATTCTCTTGGTTGGGAGTTATAATGTGTTGATGGGGAAAATAAGGTTTGTGGTTTACAGTTTTCTACAATTGCTATGACAGTTTTTTCAATACATTTAACAAGTTTCCTAAACTCTTAACGCACCAACACACCTAAAACACACAATTGGCAAACCGGTTAATTTCATGCTCAAAATCACACATTGTAAACTAAACTCCAACACTAATTTTCTAAATACAATAATACACTAACACAATACACTATGTCTAACAAAACACTGCAAACATGTTTCAAAATCAAATAATTATTCAAAACACTAACACATGTTCTCTTCCAACAGGAACATTTAGTCAATCATAACACAATGACAAAAAAAAACACTATCATCAGCTGAAATTACAGAAACTGCATTATTTTATGTGTCAGGTCTGCCCTTATACAACAGACAGTATATTGTATTGATCATAGATTGTGTTTTGCACTGCAGTTTTTTTTGTTTTTTTAAAGGGATAGTTCACTTTGAAATTAATTTTTGATATTCGTTCCAATGAACTGCTGTAGACAAGGCGACATCTAGTGTTTATATCTATGCACCAGTCTGCGTACACGTCAGATCAGATCACTTGGACGTGGCTGTGTATAAGAGGTAAAAACGCTATAAATACGGTTCGTTTTCTCACACAAACCGCTCGTTTCGTGTCTTAGGCCATCAATGTGTACTTACGATGGGGAATTGTTTAATTTGGATGATGGGGAATTGTTTTAATTTGGACTCTGTGCTTGTGTTTTGAGACAGTGACCATCGACCTGCATTATATGACTGACAGACAAGAACGGTTTGACCTAAAAATATCAAAATTGAAACTACTGCGGAAACAAAGACACCTACATCTTGGATGCCCTTGAGGTAAGCTAAAACATATCAAAAATTAATTTCAAAGTGAACTATCCCTTTAAGTCTCTCTACATTTTTGTTTTGTTTGTAATGTAAATGCATGCTTTTTTTTGCAGCAGAAATTCAATACAACAAAATAAATTACCCTTCTTAGAGTAGCTTTATAGAATGTATGGTTTATGAAAAAAAGAAGACAGAGACAGAATTGCTGCAGTAACGGCTTTATTTGCAACAGGACATTTCTGCAAAATAACAAAAATATGCAATATAGCTGCCATTTACAGTATTACTGTATGTGAAAATACAAAATATACAAACAGAAAAAGCCATCTTCTAATCTGCGCAGTCTTCTGCATTTGTCCACGTTCTCATCCACATCACACCTGATATCTTCCCTGGCAAGGCATCTTGGGAAGAATCTTTTGGCTTGCTTTATCCTGGCAGTGTTCAGCTGTGATGTCTTGGTATGCAGCATCTTTTGCATACAGGAGGGACATTTGGTCCTGTGGACTATGGTCAAAAACCTTTCATCTCCAGGCTGAGAGAACTCCTCAATGGGGTTGAGGAAAGGGAAGTAAGGGGCAAGGAAAATGGACATCATCCTCTGATGGGCGTCAAACCAGGCTGTGACTGCACGGGAATGGTGGAATGCCACATTGTCCCATATTTGCATAACTTCAATCAGCTGTTTCTCAGTAGCAATGGAATCAAATACAGGGGATATATTTGTGTTTCAATTCACAATATAAACAGCTGTTCACCTTGACTTTAGCCTGTAAGGTTAGGTTTAGAACATGGTGTTATCTGTTCTGACATACAGTGTGAAAGCATTGGTAAATTTGGCAGTAAAAATCCATTGTTTTGGTCTTGTTTGAGCTTGTGTATAAAAGAAGTTCAAGCATTTTAAATTTGTGTTAATTGTATGCATTTTGTGTTAAAGCAACAAGAAATGTGTTAATAGTATAGCTTACACAGACGGATGTAGTGCTAACTGTGTTAAGAGTTTTGGAAAATTGTTAAAAGTATTGAAAAATCTGTCATAGCAATCGTAAAAAACTGTAAATAAGAGTTCAATAGGAAGACAAGGTATCCAGAGAAATATGCAAGTTCTTGGTGGCTAGTTTAAAGGGAGAGCAGGGGTGGGTATAAGGGCCAGCTAACTGGTGTTGGTCTTATTATGGATCTTCTTTTCTCAGCTCTGTTTTTTCCTCTTCTTTATTTATCTTTTTTTTTGTTCAGGACATTTCATGGATCAGAGTACTGCAATAGTTATACATGATACAAATGGCTGGTAGCACAACAAGATTTAAATATAATTATTAATTTTATCTCTTGGAATGTAAAGGGTTTGAATAATATTGTTAAAACCAAAAAGTTCCTTCACATTTACAGTCCCTCAAGAGGAGACTTGGATTAAGAAACTCATCTTCTCATCCTCGGATGTTTCTCACATTAAGTGTACATGGTCACAGTTTTCACTACAAACTGCTGTGAAGGCAAGAGGGACAGCGATTCTTCTACATAAGAACATTGCTTTTGAACCTGAATCAGTGATCTCAGATCCAAATGGTCATTATGTTATTGTGGCTGGAATTTTACAAACAGTCCCAGTTGTTTTAGCATGCATATGTGGCCCCAATTGGGGAAAAAAAATGTATATCATTTTTTTACCATTTTTTTCTATACTCTAGAATCTTGATAGTCATCACATAGTTATAGGGGGAGATTTTAATTTGGTTCAAAATACAATATTGGACAGGTCTTCTTTAAAACACACCACGTTGTCAAACTGCCAGACTTCTAGAGACCTAAACTAAACAGATTGGCCTGTCAAATCCCTGAAGGTCAAGGCTTCCAACTAGTAAAGTCTTCTCTTTCTTTTCGCATGTTCACTGTTCATACTCGGGGATTGATTATTTTTTTCTTTTGGATGATAGAATGATACACACACTGTCAATTCCTGCGACTATCATAGTATAGTCATGGTGCGTTCAAATACGAGTGGGAAACTCGGGATATTTCTTTAAGCCCTGACATTTACGAGTTGTGGGCGTGTCAGTGAGAAACATGGCGGAATACCACAATACTTAAAGGTATTTAGCAGTGATATTGTCAGGCTTTTCTATTTACAGCGAAGTAAGCTAATTGCCTGCTCAGAATATGATGGCATTATAATATAACAGTGTGATATGTAACGATAAAGTTTGTAGTGTCTTAATAAATTAATTAAAAACATAAAAAAACTAAGTACACCTGATGCACATTTCTTTGTTCTTAATTTTCTAGAAATAGAGTTTAAGAACCTTGCTGTATTTTTGTGTAATTAATTAAGAGAAAGTACACTGCGATCTTACTCCGAGGAAAGTGACTTGAACGCAGTGCTGTCGTAAACACGAACTTCCCACCTCGTAAGTACGAACTTCCCAGGAGGACTTGAACACACCATCATCTCGATCATGCCCCCACCTCTTTGGATTTAAGGTTTACACAAGCCAGAACTTATTGGGGATGGAGATTTAGTTCACATTTACTTTCTGATAACAACTTCAAATATTTCCTCACATCTCATTTAAATATATATGTAAGCAATAAGGTATGAGAGGCTGTGCTGTAGCCTAACAACGCCCTTCAGCCGTTACTTATTCACGATACAGCACTCGCCTCGAGTACCTTATTGCTTTTATAAAACGGTTGCCACACAATACAAATATTAAAGTCGAAAAATATTTATCTATGCAACTTTCATGAAGTAAAATCACTAAAAGCATTCCTTCCGCTGGAAAAAATAGTCCCTGACCATAAACAGCAACAGAAGTTACATACATTATTTCGCCAATAGATGGCGGCAAAGGCTGTCTTACGAATGAGTCAGGTCGGTAGAGAAGACTTTTATATTGAAAAGACTCAAACTTGTTTTCACAGAGAAGGAAGACGCAACTGACAGATGACTAACGTTATATGCACGGGAAAACCCCTTAACGGTTAACTTAACTGTTAAAAGGACAAGATATCGCAGCGGACATTCAAACGGATTATTTTATTATGAATATAGGACTGACCTGAAGGAAAATGCAATTTCTACTGTGAATGCAGGTAACTTTACACACGCTTTCTCGATCTCTCACAATTCTCCACTATACGCTGATTTCACGCAGCCGTTATTTTGAAATCGAAAGTGAGGCTCCAGTGGGAAGAAAACCGGAAGTGTCGCCTTTAATCACAGGAGAGTCGTGAATGCGATGGCGTATTGTTGTGTTTAATGATGTTGTGTCAATTCTAAAACTGTACATACATTTCTTTCATACTTTAGACTATATACAGTGAAATTCATTTATGAATAATTTTTTTTTATATAATTCATAAAGTTAAAAAAGAAGCAGGAATGAACTATATACATATCCTATATTGGATATTAACATCCAATAGTGTAAATTGTGGCAGCAGCTTCAGGTTGGTAGTCCAAGGCATTGTTGTTTATCTTTACTTCCGGGATTCTTCCCACCGGAGCCTCACTTTCGATTTCAAAATGGCGGCTGCATGAAATCAGCGTATAGTTTTAATGAACAATATCAATGAGATCACACATGTGTTAAGTTGCTAAGAGTGGTTGCTAGAGGTGTTGTAGTGATACAGAGAACCGTTGGGTGAAGCGGTCATAGCCGTGTTTTATCGTGAATAAAGCACAGCTATTGACCATTCAGAACCAAGGATTGGAACTAACCGTTTTATAATTTGAAATAAATTACAATATTCTGAGATCTGAGAATGGCAGGATGGCAGAAAAGTTAATATTTAACTTTCCAAACTGCACCCCCAATATTCTCTGACCCCTTCACCCACAATTTATAGCTTACTTCTAACTCTAATTCTAAGTTGAAAAGCAATTGTTGAGTGTTACGCCGGTTTCACACTGCACGCGTTAGCAGAGCGTAAGCATCGCTTATTTTTTCCGGTGCCCCTGTTTACAGATTAGAGCATTCACAACGCACGCAGAGGCGGCGCGGCAGCGCGTAGCAGAGCAGAAGCAGCAGTGATGCAGCAGATGTGTGTGTGTGTGTATCAGTGGTGGCTGCTGGTCTTTCAAAGAGGGGAAGCTCATTTTCAGCCTACAGCCTAATTTTAACTGTGTTTTAAAATTTTCCACTGAATCCAAGCAGTGTATGGAAGGAGGCAATGCGTTCCACAGCCTAGGTGCCACAGCTTGAAACGAACGGTCCCCTCTAGTTTTAAAATGTGTGTGGGGGGCAACTAAAAGAGATGTAAGGGGGCACCTATCCTTGGAGGGCTCTAAAAGTAAGAACCAAAATTTTAAAGCGCATTCTAAATTGCACTGGTAACCAATGAAGTGAAGCTAAGACAGGTGTGATGTGTGCCCTTTTACTGGTGTGGGTTAAAAGCAGCTGAATTCTGGACAGTCTGGAGGCGACAAAAATCTTTCTTATTAAGACAAATAAAAAGACTGTTACAATAGTCTAAGCGAGATGAAATAAAAGCATGAATGATCATCTCCAATTCGGCCTTTGACACCAAGGCTCTTATTTTAGAAATGTTCCTTAATTGAAAAAAACAGTTTTTAATAATTTGATTCTAGTGTTTCTCCAAGGACATGGCAGAATCAAAAATAACACCTAAGCTCCTGAAACTCGGCTGGACAGACGAGCCTAAGGCACCGATATGTTGTTTTATCTGAGGGATGCTTTGCTGAGGGATTTTTAACCTGAAAAATCTTTCTTTTCTTTTTTTTCAGGGACCAGATGCTCCACTGAGGAGTCCTGCTGACTTCACCATTCACATAAGTCTCTGTACATGAACATGGTAAAGTGAAAAATCAAACACCTTGGAAATGAAAGGTATATATGTACTATGTTTCAGGAATGGCACAAAGGTGTATGACTGGTTAAGTCTCTGTCTTTAGTTCAGTGTGTTAAATAATGTGCTTTTTTGTCATTTGTTGTGTATATGAGGACCAGCGGTCAGCATAGAGGACGCACGGCAAGAGCGCGCAAGTGGTTTTTCAGAATACTCAGTTCTCCTGTTATTTCAGTGTTGTATTTGACTCAGGGTAAGCCTATCTTCGATTCTCTGCTTAGTTTTAATTTTTAACTTCACATAATTCTGTATGTTATTTAGACGCGTTGCTACATTAATAAACAGCCGCGTGTGAAAATTATTATTGCATTTATTTAATTGCACTTAAGTATTGGCTCCTAGCAGTTTCGATTTCGACCATTTTCGCTTTATTGATTTGATTGCCGGACGAAACAGCTGTCCTCACTCAAGCGGTGAAAGCATTATATATATATCTTTGTAATTTGCACGCTGTCGCGGAAGCGTCAGCGGAAGCGTTCAGCTCTCGTGTGAAGACCGACTCGGGTAAAGACCAGCGACTCTACCTGCGCGACTCCACCGAGCAAGGACACCAGAAAGGCACTTAACTATCTCCTTTTCCCTTCCCACTTCTTATCTTATTTTTCACCTTACTCAACATGTGCTTTCAATACATTCCTGTTATCTCTCGGCAACGCCCTTTCATCACACGCAAAAGGCAGTGCAATACTGCTAATCTGCGTCCCATTCTCTCATCCTCACACACACCTCTCTCTCTTTCCGTGGGTCTATGGAATTGTCAGTCAGCAGTCAATAAAGCTGACTTTATTCCAGCCTTTGCATCTCATTCTACTCTTAGTATCTTGGGCTTGACTGAGACCTGGATTCGTCCAGAAGACTCAGCAACCCCTGCTGCTCTCTCCAGCAATTTCTCTTTCTCTCACTCCCTTCGCCAGTCTGGGAGGGGTGGGGGTACAGGGCTTCTCATTTCTAACAACTGGAAATACTCAACGCTCTCTTCTCTATGCAACAACAACTCATTTGAATATCATGCTATTACATTTACAACTCCCAATAAGATCCATATTGTAGTAATTTATCGCCCCCCCAGGTCAGCTGGGTAACTTCGTAGAGGAGCTGGATGTGCTGCTGTCCTCTTTCCCTGAGGACGGCACCCCAATTCTAGTCTTCGGTGACTTCAACATTCATCTCGATAAGCCGCATGCAACAGACTTCATCTCTCTCCTAGCCTCTTTTGATCTCAAACGACTCATCACCACAGGTACTCACAAATCAGGCAACCAACTGGACCTGGTTTACACACACAACTGCATCACAGACAACATTTTAGTGAGACCTCTCCATGTTTCAGATCATTTCCTCATTACTTTCAATCTACAACTCTCTACCCCTGCACCACCAACCCCACCACCAGTCACTTTCAGGCGAAACCTGCGCTCACTTTCTCCCTCCCATCTTTCCTCTGCCGTGTCATCTTCTCTTCCCCCACCCTCACAATTCTCATCTCTGGATGTGAATACCGCAACGGATACCTTATGCTCCACCCTAACCTCCTCTCTAGACAATATCTGCCCTCTCTCCTCCAGGCCAGCACGCGCTACTCCCTCTAACCCCTGGTTGTCTGAGGTTCTTCGTGAACACCGGACCGAACTCAGGGCAGTGTAGAGGAATGGCGCAAATCAAAAGACACATCTGACCTGAGTATGTATAAATCTCTCCTCTCTTTCTTTTCTGTTGATATTCATGCTGCAAAATCTTCCTACTTCCACAACAAGATCAACAGCTCCTCCAACACACGATCACTCTTCAAGACATTCAACTCTCTCCTCTGTCCACCTCCACCACCACCCACCTCCTCTTTAACTGCTGACGATTTTGCGAACTTCTTCACCTACAAAACAACAGCTATCAGCAGTCAGTTCTCAGCACCACACACACAGGAACCCAGACCGACCCCTTCCACAGCCAATATCCCTCTGTCCTCCTTCTCTCCGCTAACCGAGGAAGAGGTATCTACACTTCTCCTCTCCAGTCACCCTACCACCTGCCCTCTAGACCCCATCCCCTCACACCTTCTACAAGCATCTCTCCCACACTTCTACCAGCACTCACACACATCATCCCTCCATACTGGCACTTTCCCTACAGCATTCAAGCAGGCTCGGGTTACTCCACTGCTTAAAAAACCAACACTAAACACATCGTTTGTAGAGAATTACAGACCTATCTCTCTCCTACCATTCATTGCGAAAACACTTGAAAGAGCTGTTTTCAACCAAGTAACATCCTTCTTGTCTCTAAACAACCAGCTGGATGTCAACCAATCTGGCTTCAAGAAAGGGCATTCAACTGAGACTGCATTACTGTCGGTCACAGAAGCCCTACGGATCGCAAAAGCTGCTTCCAAATCTTCAGTCCTCATTCTCCTGGATCTGTCTGCTGCCTTCGACACTGTGAATCATCAGATCCTTTTGTCCAGCCTCTCATCACTGGGCATCACAGGAACTTCACTCCACTGGTTTGAGTCCTATCTCACAGGTAGGTCCTTGAGGGTTGCATGGAGAGGCGAGGTATCCAGAGCACATCAACTGACCACAGGGGTTCCTCAGGGTTCAGTTCTTGGTCCCCTCCTCTTCTCCATCTACACCACGTCACTGGGACACATCATACAGGCACACGATTTCTCCTACCACTGCTATGCTGATGACACACAGCTCTTCCTCTCATTTCAACCAGATGATCCCACAGTAGCTGCACGGGTCTCAAGCTGTCTGGCGGATATCTCAACATGGATGAAGGAACATCACCTGCAGCTCAACCTGGCAAAGACTGAGCTTCTCGTCCTCCCTGCCAATCCATCTCTACAACACGACTTCACTATCCAGCTAAAATCATCATCAATCACCCCATCAAGGTCGGTCAGAAATCTTGGAGTTACGTTTGATAGCCAGCTCGATCATGCAGGTTTGCACTGCACAACATCAGGAAGATCAGGCCCTTCCTTACTGAGCATGCAACACAACTCCTCGTCCAGGCCCTGGTCATTTCTAGGCTTGACTACTGCAATGCTCTTCTGGCTGGACTTCCATCATGTGCAACCAAACCTCTACAGATGATCCAGAACGCTGCAGCTCGTCTTGTCTTCAACGAGCCCAAGAGGGCCCACGTCACTCCTCTGTTCATCTCTCTGCACTGGCTACCTCTCGCTGCTCGTATCAAATTCAAGGCATTGACGCTTGCTTACAGATCTTTCACAGGCTCAGCTCCCTCCTACTTTCACTCACTCCTACGAGTCTACATCCCTACCAGAAGCCTACGATCGGTCAAAGAGCGACGTCTCGTGGTTCCATCACAGAAAGCCACAAAATCACTTTCCAGAACATTCTCATTCACAGTTCCATGCTGGTGGAACGCTCTCCCCACCCTCATCCGGAATGCAGAATCCCTGACAACATTCAAAAAACAGCTGAAAACCCATCTCTTCCGTGAGCACTTAACCGCATAAAAAAATAAAAATAAAAAAAAACTTCCCTTTCCCTTTAAACCCTCACTTATCGGGCTTATGCTACTCTGAATAATGCCCGAACTTCGTATTTTGAGCACTTCTTGCGTTGTTTTTGCCTCTTCATGATGATTCGCTTTACTTAGTCCTAACTTGTAAGTCGCTTTGGATAAAAGCGTCTGCTAAATGACTAAATGTAAATGTAAATATTTGGATTATGTTGTGTTGTAAATAAATCCAAACAATCAAAAAGCCATTCTTTTTTAAATCTCTTCATTCTTTGTGCAAGGTTGCTCAGAATGATAGGGCCTGATAGCTCCTAATAGGACCATTAGGGAGGGTCTTTGTCTTTCTCAGGTGTGAAAGAAATTAAATATTCATGATGTTCACGCCTCTTCGCATAAAGCTTTCTCACACAAAACATGTCTTGCAAATTTTAAATCAATATATTGTCTTATCTGAATGAGCAGTCAGGATGATTTTCACATAGTTTTGGAGCAAATATTCTAGCTACGTCGTACAATTTTCAAAAGTCTTGTGAAGAAATAATCAGTATGGGTTTTATGACCTTATTTCAGTGAGAATTTTTTTGTGTGTTTTCACAAACCACGCATAAATGTCATTATCTCAAAACTACAAACTTTTACATACATGCTGCTGACATATTATTGTAGCAGAGTTTGTACTAAATACAGTGTAATCAGACTTTAGCCATGAAAATGTCACAAGTAACAGAAATAAGCACAAATGTCAGAGCATGTCAGAACACCTCCAGGGCCCAGAAAACACCTCAGACCCCAGAGGGTTAATACTACTCAGACAGTTGATTAAAGAAGACAGTTTATATAACTCAGTAGGCTTGATAGAGCAGTACAACTGAATGTCGTCTGCATACAAATGATAAGAAACATCAGTAAACTGGCTGATTATCTGTCCTAGAGGTAGCATGTACAGAAGGAAAAGAATTGGTCCCAGGACAGAACACTGTGGTACACCACTCGACAAACCTGCAGTATCTGACATGATCTGATTAATAAAAACACTAAAACTTCTACCGGAAAGGTAAGAAGAAATCCATTTTAAAGCTGATCCAGATATCCCTACTAGATCATGAAGTTTATTAATCAAAATATTATGATCAATAGTGTCAAAGGCAGATGTAAGGTCCAATAACACTAACACTGTATGCTTCCCAGAATCAGCTGACATCAAAATATCACTCGAAACTTTAATTAGTGCAGTTTCCGTAGAATGTTTTTCACGGAGACCTGACAGATATTTGTCAAAAATATAATTTATCTCTAAGAAAGTAGTAAGCTGCTCTGCTACCCCAGTTTAGATATAGGCCTATAATTCATGGGTTGCGATGGGTCTAAAATGGGCTTTTTAAGAACAGGTTCAACAATAGCATGTTTAAAAAAGTTAGGAACCACACCAGTTAAAAGAGAAGTATTGATCATTTCTACAACACAGGGGCCAATACTATCAAAAACCTGCTTAAACAGCATAGTCGGGAGAACATCACTGTGACAAGAAGAAGGTTTCTTCTTATCTAGTAGAGTGGTGACCTCATGTAATGTCACTAGTTTAAAGGAGAAACACAGATGGGAAAGAGCCAAAGTACATGCCTTGATACAAGCAGGTGGAGGTAAGATACTAACTCTTATATCCCTAATCTTCTCAACAAAGAAGTTAAGGAATACAGTACTATCTGATGGAGAGAGCACTGCAATTGGAGCCGGCATGGATCAAACAAAATAGAAAACTTCTCAGCAACATCCTGGTTAATAACTCTCCTTTGAGCCTTAATTCTCAGGGGTGGGGGGTCCCGAGGTAGATTCAGGTTAACCCCCTGAGGTCGGCGGTATCGCCGGCGATACCAGCTCGCTTTTTTTTATCAGTGTAAAAGAAACTCAGAAATACTCTGTTGACTTTGATTTTCCATAGGAGTTTCATACATCAATCGATTCTGTTAAATGTGTATTATTTTTGTGTATACTCACAATAAAAACAAAGTGTGGTGCTTTTTGCCAAATAAAGAAAAATAAACACGAAGCTAGGTTCTGCCTTCTCTCTGTCCGTGTAGTCCATTCTGAAACGCGTCCGAAAATGAATCATAACTCAGCGAATACTTCTCACACAGGCATGTGAGTTATGTCTTTATGAAGCTTGAAATCTCTTCTTTTAAATGAAGTAATTTATATAAAACACAAATGTTTTCAACTCATGTAATCCGCTTGAAAGCAAGGAGAGGTACCGTTTTTCCTTCTCCCTTCATTATCTCTAAATGAGCTGCGGCCGCCCCGCCCCCGGCGCGATTCACATGTAAATAGTTTAGGTGATCTAGTATGCATCGCATACGCCCCCCGATCAATGCCATAAAAACACCGTTTCTTCATCAGACTCACTGATAGTTCATCGCGTTTTGAGTATGGCACGCTTCTCCGGTAATAAAGACGCCCTTCAGATGATTCTGGACAGCGCCGGGTTGTTTCCTCAGAGGAAGATTGTAACAGACGACGAACGGCAGCATATTGAAGAGCGAATTCCGCCGAGGACACAATTTCGGAGTAAGTTTTACTTTAAAGTCTTTTGTCTTTTATTTTTCGTGTTCGCATTTATGAGGAAAAAAACAATATTACGTGACAGTTCTCCATTATGGACGCGAGCGCTCTAAGCACTAAAAGACTTTCAAACATTCACAGAGACCTCAAAACAGAAAGTACAAATCCTTTCTTTAAAACGAATTTCGTTTTGTATCAATTGTATCTTAATTTTAATAATTTTTTCATTAACAAATTTACTGGATTTAAAGTAAATATAGGCTAGCAATCACAACAACACACACAAAAAAAAAAAAACTATGTAGCCTAATAAATGTGCATTTCTCCGGTGCGTTCACTAGCCTACTGCGAAGATCGCGAGTCAATCATCAACTTCATCTTTGCCAGAAGTTAAATTTAAATCGCGTGTGTGAATGAATTATGTTGTTTTAGCAAACTGTATTGCTATACTGAGATGAGTAAAAATCAACTGAAATATGTTTAAATAAAATGTAGGCTATTTGTATAAGCAACATATTAAACAGCAAATTAACAATATGCACTAATATTTCATGAAAACAACGTTACAGTCAGGCGAAATATGAAAGACAACATTTTGTTTAGATTTGGGTAAAGTTTTTACTGTAGAATATACTGCCACATCAAATAAGCTTTTGTTTAGCAATTTCTATATATAAAATAGCCTACTATTTTTGTCAAAAATAAAGTCATCAACTAAGATGTTAGCTGTTCCAATGTTGGCTATATTCAAAGTAATGAATACATAGATAAAATGTAGGCCTATAATCTTTTTTTTTTTACAAAGAAAGAGTACACTTGAAATATTGTTGAAATTGTAATTATTGTTGTTGTAACCTTTTTAACTTTGAAATATGTATGATAAAATGTATACTTTAGTTTTTACAAAGAAAGATTACACTTGAATTGTTGTTGTAATTGTAACCTTTTTAATAAAAAAATATATTTACAAGGTAGATGTAAACAAACTATTAAAAGGTAAATATAAGCCTTTTCTTTAAATAATTTTTATTGTGTTTTATTAGTGACAAATTTGGGGAGAGGATAAATATTCCAAAACTGAAAATACAGTATGAGAATTAACTGCACAATTACTAGACATGTTTTCCTTGGCTATTATAGGCCAAATTGCAAGCACAATATGTGGAAAAATAAAAAAGAATTGAGATGCTTCCAACTGTTGCTCTTGCATTCTTGTGGCTCAGTGACTCACCTGAATGAATGGCTAATTAAGTATGCGGGCCCCATTGTCTCCTGAGGTGTGAACCACTGCATATGCATTATCTGTGACGCCCACTCCGCATATGGCCTTTCCAAACAGAAAGTGCTTTGCAAAATTCAAATCAATGTATTGTGTTATGTGAATGATTAGGCAGGGTGATTTTCACATCATTTTGAAGAAAAAACACTAGGCAATGACATCTATTAGACAAAAGTCTTATTGGCACATATTTAGTATGTGTTTTATGGCCTTATTTCAGAAACTTTAGTTTTTAGTTTTTTCAATAACCACGCATAAACATTATTCTCTCAAAAATGCAGACATGTACATTCTTGTTGCTCACATATTATGGTAGCCCTGTTTGTGCTAAATAGTGTGTAATTTTTTTTTGCCATTAATATGTTTATAAGCAACTGAAAAAAGCACAAATGTCAGGGCATGTCAGAACATCTCAAGGACCCCAAAAACACCTCAGACCCCAGAGGGTTAAAGAAAACACAACTATGGTCACTCATATGTACATCCTCCACACACACATTTACTAACTCTAGACCTAATGAGAAAACAAGGTCCAGGGTGTGCCCCTTTAAATGTGTAGGTCCTGAGACATGTTGCGTAAAATTAAAAGAGTCAGTAATGGATAGGAGATCTGTAGCTGCAATACATGAGATATCATCAATATGAAGATTAAAATCTCCAATAATTAAAACTTTCTCCAGCTGAATTATAGAGGATAAAAAGTCAGTAAAGTCAGTAAGGAAGATGCCTGCAGGACCAGGAAGGCGGTAAATTAACACACAATAAAACATGTTCACAGAACCGACCTTAATCATCTGTGACTCAAAAGAGGAGAAGGTTTCAGAGTGAATAAATCTGCATAAGAATCTGTCACGATACACAACAGCAAGGCCGCCGCCTCGGCGTGCCGTTCGAGGTGTCCCAATCACAGAGCAGCCTTCAGGGCAGAGCTCATTTAAATGTACAGCTTCCTTATCCTTTTGCCACGTTTCTGTGAGAAACTTCAAATCCATCTTATCCTTGGTGAACAGATCGTTGATGACATGCGCCTTATTAGTGATGGAACGAGCATTTAGCAGCGCTAAACGGAGCGATGATGGCAGGCCGGCCTCCTTAATGTCAAGTTGTAGTGGGCGCAAACACCTGGTACAATCACGTGATTTCCAGCGGTGCTGTGCGGTCAATCGCTGGTCAGGCATGTCGGCCACAAACTGCAATTTCCTGACTGCGTCTCCACCACCACCCCACGATGACCGAAGGGGATCTCGTCCAACGGGCAGAACGAGCGGAAGGCGACCCCGCGAAGGAGCGCCACCTATATCCCGGGGAACAACCGGCAGCAGCCACCGCGAAGACAGCCTCATCCCGACCTGAACGCCAGCTCTGCAACTCCTTCTCTTTCGTCTCCTCTTGGGGTTACCACGGCCCCGAAACAAAAATCGGTATTCATATAGGCTGGGTATACACTAGCCTGGCTCCGCCCTCCTGCGTACTTCCGCTCAATTTTATTTCCCTTCAGTACTATGTCTGGGATTGTGGTGTATTCTTTGGTTTTCTCCGACCATTTTTTTGGCGGTCCAATCAGCGAACAGAGGGAGTGGCTGAGAACGATGACGTTGAGGTTGTGCGCTTTGAGTTGTAGGGTTACGTCATGACCAAAGGTTAGCGATTGGTTATGGCAGATTCAGAGTGACTCTGAGCAGATCCAATAGTTTTAAACTTCAACAGAGAACCTACCTACAAGGAAGTTAATGCTTGTCAATGGAGAGAGGCCAGACTCTCTGTACAAATGAAATGTACGAGAGTCTGGTAGAACCAGGCTAGGTACACACACCAACGGGGGTGGAAAAGTTTGACTATAACTTTCCCAGATGTTACAAAGTCCTTCCATATACACTCCAATGTTCATCAGGGTGAAACGATCGTATGTCCGAGTAGCAGTGACACAGTAGTTTAAAGGCAGGGTTGATGTGACCATAAGAGAGACGAAAACAAACACATAAAAACGACACAGATGTGACGCAGCAGCAGCCATGCCGAACAAAGGCGCCATCTTGCTGGATCAAAACCTGGTGCGACTTTGCTTTTGGGTGCAGGCTGTCTTTATCACAGGTATGTTTATTCCAACGGACTAATGTTTGTTCTGGTGTGATCCCCGGTAACCTATGCTTCCATCATAGTGCAGCTCATGTGTTTGATCAGATGGAACACCTGTACATTTGCGGTTTGCCTATTATGAATGAGGCTGTGAGTAACTGAATATTCTGTGGGTCTAGCGATCTACTATTGGGTATGTATATCTAACCACTTTAGCATTATGAAATGTGTGTCTTTAAATTCATTCATTAATATTTTGTCTATTTTTAGTGGGTCAATCCACGCGTGAGCGGTTCGTCTCTGTGGACTGCGGGGCAAATGCTCCCTAGACAATGTTGTTAGACTGCACTGTTTGTTCTGCTGCCATTTATACTACGATGTGACCGTTTCAGTATTGTTTTGACACGTCCCCTCTGATTTGTTTTTCTTTTGTTTATTTAGTATTTGTAGATTTCTATCCCCTTTTCACAACCCACCAGAAAGACTTCCATCAGAAATCAAATATGGACAAACTCCCACTCCTGCTTGGAGTAAGCCCAGCGAGCTCAACCCTGGCTGCCCGGTACGTGAGGTCCTGTCACGACAAAAGAGCCTCCAGCAGGACAGAGCTACCAATTGTATAAATATTAGAAGATTAGACATTTTTACTGCTATGTTTATTTTCATGTAATTTCTATTTTCTTTTTATTATTATTTATTTATTTATTTATTTTTATTGTATAGTGTTATGAATGCTTTGGCAATGTAAAGATTTCTTTCACCATGCCAATAAAGCTATTTGAATCTTGAATCTTGATTGCTTTATGCTAATGCTGGTGGCCTAAGTGATGAGTGGCTAATCTCAGAGCCGGCATTCAATGTGAGATGTACCATTAATGGTGTAATTTAGCCCCACCTTTTGTTATAACGCCACCAGCAGTTTGTTCGTTTATTTTAGCTCTCTTTGGTCACTGCTTTTCCTAGGGACTGTGGAAAAGTGAGTTACATTCTGTACCTGAGAATAGCAAATCTCTTTTGTCTAAACGTTTTGATTTGAGTATTTAGTGGAAGCCCAGCAATAAGTTTCTGTTTTCATTCAATTCTTTTGGATTTGTTTTCTGTGATTTAATCTGTTTGTCCAATTAATTGTTTTCATTTTGTATTGTTTGACTTTATTTTGTTGTGTTTTGTTCTGTTTTTGTTTATAGCAGTTGGCTGCTCCAATGGTTGAGTCTAGGCTTCAATGGCAATTTGATGTAAACTCCTTGGGTCACACCAGCCTGTTTAGCTTCTGTGGCCAGTAATTTGTCAAGTGTTGACCTCTTTTATAGTTTGAACTTGTTCTACTATAACTTGATGCATGTGTCTGCGGCTAATTGAGAAATATATATTTTTTTTTGTTTCTTTCAGGAGCTGAAGGCCCCGGTGTAGGGAAGCTAGCTGTCCTTGCCCTTTTGGTGGTGGCGTTTCCTTCACTTAGCGAGTGTGAGAGTGAGAGTGTTTGTGTGGAGTAGAATTTGGTGAGTGGTGTGGTCTTAGGATACTCACTGCCCAGCTCGCTGCATTACTGGTAAAGCCTCAGCCTGAAAGTCTTTTTTTGTTTGTTTGTTTGTTTTCTTTATTTTTGGTCTGCTGCATACCGAAGTGGTGTAAACTCTTGTCCCCTGAGTCAACAGTTTTTATATATTTAAAATAATAATTGTTGTGAAAATAAAAGTATTTTGTATTCAGATCCACGTCTCTTGTCCTCTGTGGTAGCGAACCTGTCTGTCTTATGAAATTTGGCGTAGTCTGCTCTTTATTTTGCTCTTTTGTCCATAAGTGTAACTTTTGTCCTTCCACTACCCCGCCACATCTGGTTACAAATTGTATCTTCAAAAGAGCTAATTGTTCCCTATCAATTTAGCAACTGAGACACTTTCCCAACATAATTTCCCCTTTAAGTGGGCTCAGGAAGGATTCAGATATCTAGGCGTATTCATCAATAAAATCACACAGATATCTTTAGAATTTTTTTTTTTTTGATTCTTTAATTGATGTTTATAAGGCAGTATAGAGAACTAGTCCTCTCTTCCTTTTTCGTTAATTCTAGGGGTCTCAGTATCATCAAGGACCTTTATGATAAAGGATTATTTTTAGCCTTTTCAGAATTGTCAGAAAAGTTTGATCTTCCTAAAACGTATCTTTTTAGCTTCTTTTAGATCAGACGTTTTAGTACAAAATCAATGTCCCCGGTTTTCTAATTTTCCTTCTGATTATAACATGGACACCCTTCTTTATCTTAGTTAGACAGAAAAGGGCTAATCTCTGTAATTAATGAATTAATAGATTGATTAAATCTTGACCCCTCTGTTTGACTCAAAAATACTTGGGAACAAGAGCTGGGGTTCACTATACTTGAAATAGAGTGGGATTATAAAATAGATTTAGTACATTCTTCCTCTATACGCGCCCAGCACAGTTTGATGCAAAGCAAGATTCTTCATAGAATACACTACACCAATGCCAGACTACACTATTTCACAACACTATTGGCCTGGAGGCTCATTCTCTTTAAGTGTTAACATGCATGCCCTCCTTCATATTATAGATGGATAAAATAAATTATCTTTGTTTAAAGCTGAAAAAAAAAACTTTAATAAAACATGGAAACCTTTGTTAAATTATATTTATACCATTGATCTCGCACTTGAAAACGCAGACGAGTATAACCTATATCTTTTTTTTATCCTTTTGTTTATATTGCACTTATTGTATTGTTTAACTATTACACTTATAGGGCCCTATTTTAACTATCTGAAACGCAAGTATCAAGCGCGAAACGCAAGTAACTTTGTGGGTGGGTCTTGGGCGCTGTTGCTATTATACCGGCGGGATAAATGACTCTTGCGCCCGACGCAAATCTAAAATGGGTTGGTCTGAAGTAGCTTCATTATTCATAGGTGTGGTTTGGGTGTAATGTGAAATAAACCAATCAGAGCGACATCTCACATTCCCTTTAAGAGGAGGCACGCTTGTTCCATGGCGGATGGCTATTATAACGGCGAATTTGCCCGTCACGCGCCAGCAGCGGTTCACAGCCGAGGAGACCGACGTTCTCGTCAGGGCCGTAAAACACAGAGAAGTGACATTGTATGGGGATGGGAGAAACCTATCCAAATTAGCTTTGGTTAAACAGGCGTAAAAAAAATTGGGTAAATGTGTAGATTTATGCCTATTTGTTCACATTTTCATGGACACAACAATGATTTCCCTCGTGTGTTAAATAATAATGTTCCTTGTAATAATGTTTGGTTTTCTAAAAATGAGAACTGCTGCGTCTGTGTGTAGATGAGAAAAGCAAAGTGCATCCGCGTTGTGCACAGGCTACATTGATTATGGCCAAGCATGCGCCCTTAAAAAAGCAAATGAATAACATCAGCAACGCGTCACTGACTTTAGACTAGGTTTTTCCTGGTCAGTGGTGGAATTGTTTTCTAAACCTGCAAAATAGCACCAGGGAACGTTTGCGCCAGAACACGCCTCCTCTTTTCGCTGCACTTGTATGAGTGTGTGTGTCTGTACTCTGTGTGTGCGTTTTTATGGGAGAGCGGGATTAAGTGAATAAAAATTAATTTTGTAGGAAACTCATGGAAATGGTTTGTGATTAATATCCTGTTGTTTGTTATATTTTAAGCTGGCAAATCACTTGCTTTTTCAATCTCGAACTGTCTGTGCATCTAGACTGGTCCCTAAAATTAAATCTTATAACGGTGAAAGTTCCGACCCGGAGGAAATTCATTTCAAAATACTATTCTAATCATTATTCCTCAGAATGTAACTAAAAATGTTGGAATGGCCCAAACATTTTGATCAACTAATATTCCCCTGCGTTAATGATGGCTCCACAAATGATTTGGACAGGTCTGTGTCTATCACAGAAGTACAAGAGGCAATTCATTCACTTCAGAATGGCAAATCTCCTGGCCCTGATTGCTTTACCATCGTATTTTATACGTGAATAATAAAGTGAATAATTTATTTTTGTAGGAAAATCATGGAAATGTTTTTTTGTTATATTTTTTGTAAATGTTTTTTTTGTAAATTGCACACCTTATAATGTTCGTCAGCCAATCAGAATGAAGCATTCAACAGCCCGTAGCATAACTAGAGCTAAACCTCTGTAAATTCTCAATAAGAATGTTTGTAAATGTAGTAATGCGAGTAATAAGTGAAGATTGAAATGCTGTTTTTGGAGTTGTTTAATCAACTCTTCATGCTCTACATACTTGAGTTTATCCAGTCTGTAGTTTGGATCCTCCAGTTTATCAGTGAGCAGCTTGACTCCTGAATCTCCTGGGTGATTGTAGCTCAGATCCAGCTCTCTCAGGTGTGAGGGGTTTGAACTCAGAGCTGAAGACACATAACCACAGCCTTTCTCTGTCACCATACAGCCAGACAATCTACAAAGGCATACAGCAACAGTTAGTTTGGCAATCAGACGTTACTATCACACACTGTTCTTGTCTGCATTTCCCAAAAGAATCGAAGAATAAATTACTTTTTTTTTTATTACATTGTTTTGAAGGCATAGCATAGGAGGCATAGATCCGACTCCCACGATTGTCTAATAAAAGAGATAGAGGAAGTGGAGATGGAGGAAATCAGCCTGTATATCGTAGACAATGTACTCCTTTTATCTAAGGCTACTTCAAGAATCTGATCTAGTGAAGATTTTGGTGAAAGATGCAGAAAGTCAGGAAATGAATTTAACAAAAGTTCTGAGCTGAAAATATAAAAAAAAATTCTGCACAAGTGAGAGATAATTTTTGTTCCAATTGTAAAAAGCTGGAAAAAACATTATCAATGTAAATATCATTGACAGCCGAAATTCCTGCTCTCTGCAAAATATTAAATGCTTTGTCATTAACCCCCTGGGGTCGGCAATCACCCTGGCGTGATCTCCTCGCTTTTTTTCTTATCAGTGCAAAAGAGACTCAAAATACTCTGTTGATTTTGACCTTACATACAAGTGTAACACTTCCGATCCTGTTAAATGTCTTTTATTTTTGTGTATACTCACAATAAAAACAAAGTATTGTGCTTTTTGCCAAATAAAGAAAAATAAGCATGATGCGAGTTCTGCCTTCTCTCTGTCAGTGTAGTCCATTCTGAAACGCGTCCGAAAATGAACTATAACTCAGCGAATACTCGGTCAAACAGGCATACAGACACACAGGCATGAAGCTTGAATTATCTTCTTTTAAATGAAGTAATTTATATAAAAAAACAAATTTTCTCAGTTTATGTAATCTGTATGAAAAGTGAGAGATGTCAGCCGTTCTCATCTCAGCTAATTAAGTTTTAATGTGACCCCGCCCACGGAGAGCGCGCGCTATTCAAACACAAATGATTTGAGGCAATCCATACAAACCTGTGAACGCCCACATCAGCTGGATAAAACACACTGCGAGTTTAAATAAGACTGCACTTTATGTCGTCTTGCTTCGCTGGGTGGAATAATCCTTAGGAATAATTTAGTTTAACATCGAGGAACAACGGATCCAGCTATTCAGGGGACTGTGAATAGTACGTTTTTCATTCTTAAGTGCTTTGTTCTAATCGCGATATGCACTTACATTAGTAAACATCAGAGGTGGGTAGTAACGAAGTACATTTACTTTGTTACATTTACTTCAGTATTTTTTTGGAAAAATTTTACTTTTAAGAGTAGATTTGAATGTGGGTACTTTTACTTTAACTCGAGTACATTTCTAATGAAAAAACTGTACTTTTACTTTGTTACGTTGGGCGACGTTCCTCTCGTTACTTTATTTTAATGCAATATGTGTTGTTAAATGCGTAGTTTATTCCAAGCGCGATTTATCTTTTTTCTGGGTTTGAGCGATGCTCAATTCACAAATGAATAACTCTTTTGAGTCGAGTCTGTTCAAAGACTTCATCAAACAAGTTGGCAGATTTGTCTAAATCGGTTCGCGAATCAGTTTGATCTGTTCAGTTCCTGCACGGACTGAATCGTCTGAAGCGATTTCAATTCACACTCGACTCGGAGTCGTAACAGGAAGATTTAAGAACATCAAGAGCGTTAGATGAAGTGGCCGTGGACCTACAGTACAGTCAAGTGAGAACAAATCTTCAAATGCATTATATTTTTGCCAGTGATGAAGATCTTTATTAGCTGATCATCTTCGTAAGCAGTCTGTGAATGAATGATTCCACAGGACGATACATTCGATTTCATTTCACTCAGGTAATACATTTTACAACCAAACAGATTATTACGGCACGATAGCACTACTAGGAAGTATGACATTACCCGTTTTTTGGACATATACATTCATTTATACATTACATAAGCTACCATTGTTCACAGTTTATGAACACCCGCCTTCCCGCGGTAATTTTGTGTGTATTGTTGCGCAGTGGCGTGCGAACTTGACTGCCTTTGCCTGCCGTAGACACAGTTAACCAGTTTAAACATGCTTGCAGAAATATACAGTTGATTATATTTTGGAGAACAGACAGAAGAAGATCCGTCGATGTACTTTTTTTTTTTTTTTTTTATGTTCAGATGTTCAGTAGCAGTCATGAGCGCGAGCACATGTGAAGAGTTTTAACTCTTTCTTCTCTGTGTCAATTGCATACCTTTGAATGCAACATTCTGCAGATTCACTTTATTTCGACATTGTCTAATAATCCAAATGTAGTTGTATAAGTTACTATTATACAAACCAAAGGACAGACAATGATTTTCGGGCTACAGATGGCAGAAATAATGCTTGTCTCTTCTGTTTTTGTTGCAAAGATAGCCAATCTACTTATGATAATAATAGTTATTCAAATAAATTAAAAAATCTAAATAATATAATTTTATATATATGACGACTTCAGATGCAAAAGCCTCTAAGTACCATCTGAAATTTTCTTTTAAAAGAGCATTTTTATCAAGCTTGTATGTTTATGTTCAGTTATTTCACTTAAATGGCAATGAAAAGTTCCTATTAATTGTCATTAACCCCCTGAGGTCGGCAATCGCGCCGGCGCGATAGGTTCGTTTTTGTTCATATCAGTGCAAAAGAGATTAAAAATGATCTGTTGATTTTGATTTTACATACTTGTGTCATACATCAATCGATCCTGTTAAGTCTGTATTATTTTTGTGTATACTCACAATAAAAACAAAGTGTTGTGCTTTTCGCCAAATAAAGAAAAATAAACATGATGCGAGTTCTGCTTTCTCTCTGTCAGTGAAGTCAATTCTGAAACGCGTCCGAAAATGAACCATAACTCAGTGAATACTCAGTCAAACAGGAATACAGGCACACAGGCATGAAGCTTGAATTCTCTTCTTTTAAATTAAGTAATTATTCTAAAAAAACTATATTCTAAGAAAATATTCTAAGTTTATGTAATCTGTATGAAAAGAGAGAGATGTCAGTCGTTCTCATCTCAGCTCATTATGTTTTGATATGAGATTGAATAGCCCACGGAGAGCGCGCGCTATTCAAACGCAAATTATCTGAGGCGATCCTCGCAAACCCGTGAAACGCCCACATCAGCTGGATAACACACACACCGCGAGTTCACTTTCAGACACATGGACTTTACGATGCTGTGAGGAATAATAGGCTACTATCTTGATAATAATCCTGGAAAATTTACCTCAGAAGTGCTGGAAGTTTCGTTTCGAGGAGCAACAGATCCGGCTGAGGAATAGGTCAGTTATATATTTGCTTTGTTCTAATCGCAAGTGTCTGTACAGGCAAAAAGACTGTTTAAATATGAATCGCGTTTCAGTGTATGAATGAATGAACGCACAGATGCGCGCTGTTGTGTAGCTACTACAGCTGGCACAAATACTGTTTAAATATGAATCGCGTTGCAGTGTATCATGAATGAATGAACGCACAGATGCGCGCTGTTGTGTAGCTACAACAGCTGGCACAAATACTGTTTAAATATGAATCACGTTTCAGTGTATCATGAATGAATGAACGCACAGATGCGCACTGTTGTGAAGCTACTACAGCTGGCACAAATACTGTTTTAATATGAATCGCGTTTCTGTGTGTGAATGAATGAACAGCTTTCACCAAACTCTATTGCTATAATGAGATGAGTAAAAATCGACTACAAAAATTGGATAGATTATAAAGTTTTTACTGTAAAATACTGCCACATCAAATTAGCTTATAATGTTGCTTATATATATTATAATCTTATAATGTTGCAAATAAGCTTATAATCTTATATATATATATATATATATATATATATATATATATATATATATATATATATATATATGTGTGTATGTATGTATGTATATATATATATATATATATATATATACATACATACATACATACATACATATATATATATATATATATATATATATATATATATATATATATATATATACAGTATATATATATATATATATGTTTTGTCAAAAATAATCAACTAAGATGTTATTTTAGTTTGTTCCAATATAGGCTATATTCAAACTAATGAATCCTTAACTTTGAAATACGTATAATAAAATGTATACTTTAGTTTTTACAAAGAAAGATTACACTGGAAATATTGTTACAATTTTAATTGTTGTAATTGTATAACCTTTTTAATAACATAGCAAAAATATATACAAGGATAGATGTAAACAAAATCTTAAAAGATCAATATAAACCTTCTCTTTAAATAATTTTTATTGTGTTTTATTAGTGACACATTTGGGTAGAGAATATATTCCAAAACTTTCTGAAAATACAGTATGAGAATTAACTGCACAATTTCTAGAAATGTTTACCTTGGATAAAATTTGCAAGCACAATTTGTGAATGGCTCATTAAGTATGCGGGCCCCATTGTCTCCTCAGGTGCGAACCACTCAATATTCATGATGGTGTTGGATCGTTGACGCCCACTCGCATATTGCCTTTCCAAACAGAAAGTGTCTTGCAAAATTTAAATCAATGTATTGTTTTATGTGAATGATCAGGCAGGATGATTTTCACATCATTTTGAAGAAAAAACTCTAAGACACATTAGAGAGTATGTTTAGTATGTGTTTTGTGGCCTTATTTCAGAAACTTTCATTTTTAGTTTTTTCAATAACCATGCATAAACATTATTCTCTCAAAAATACAAACATGTACATACATGTTGATCACATATTATGGTAGCCCTGTTTGTGCTAAATAGAGTGTAAATACACCTTTGCCATTCATATGTTTATAAGAAACTGAAAAAAGCACAAATGTCAGGGCATGTCAGAACATCTCAAGGACCCCAAAAACACCTCAGACCCCAGAGGGTTAAAGTGAAATTACTGAACTTAAATAAACAAGCTTGATAAAAATGCTTGTTTTAGAAGAAAATTTCAGATGGCACTCAGAGGCTTTTGCATCATGAAGTCTTCATATATATATATATATATATATATATATATATATACATACACATATATACATATGATCCAAAGTAACTAGTAACTAGCTACTTGAGTAGTTTTTTCATTGGATACTTTTTTAATCTTACTCAAGTAACTATTAAGATTATTACTTTTACTTTGAGTAAATATTTCTATAAGTACTTGTACTTTTACTTGAGTACAGTTTTTGGATACTCTACCCACCTCTGGTAAACATGTTATTTTTACATGAACACATCTACTAGTTTTGCTTTTACCAAACTATATTGCTATACTGAGATGAGTAAAAATCGACTGAAATATGTTGAAATAAAATGTCTTTGTATAAGCAATGTATTAAACTGCAAATTAACATTTATATGCAAATATTTCTGCTCATATGTTAAATATAGGGCTGAACGATTAATTGCATTTGCGATAATATCGCAATATGATGAAATGCGATTTTTTAACCGCAAAGCTGCGATTACAGTCTGGTCACGTGACACGCGAGAGTAAACCAGTCTGTACTGCAGATAAAGCATCAACTTGGCACGTGTTATAAACTGCTCCGAGACACGAAGGTTGAGGATCCAAATGCAGTTTTTTTTAAAGGGTTATACAGAATTGTAGTCAAAATCCAGGCAAAGGTCATACACAGGCAGGCAATCCAACAAACAGACAAATCCAGAGGGTGAGGCAGAAACAGGAAAACCAGGACACGGGCAGAGATCAAGAACCTTGATAACAAAGGAAATGCAGTGGGATAACATACAAGACTTTGCAGGGAATGATGAGGTGAACCAGGCTTATATGGGGTGAACTAAACAATATAATGAGACACAGGTGAATGTGATAATCAGGGATGATGAGTCCAGGCAGTGAATTATGGGAAATGTAGTTGTGAGTGAATAATGATAGTCTGATGTAGAGTGCCCTCAGGTGGCTCTCAAGGGCACTCCAGATGATGACCATTACAGCACGCTACAGGAAATAACAGTTTATGTTTAATTTATGTGATATTGTGTTATAGATTCTCTCCAACGATTCTGTATCGATTGAGATAATTTCAGATTTATGTCTGAGCTTAGTTTTAAACACAGATATGTGATGACACGTGTGCTTTATAAACAACCGTATTCTGCTTGCTTCTAATTCCTCTGTCACACACACGACACCACTCGAACTTTACGAGAAATAATCTTTAATAAAGTTCGGAAAAGTTTAAGCGAATTACAAGGACATTCGCGGACTTCATTGCACAAGATATGAGATACGTGCGGTTTGCTTGATGTTATTTTTGTTACGATGTTACGACGGTCTCGCCCGCCGGTATTTTACTTACAAATGTTCTACGAAGGCATCATATGTCTTGGAATGCAGTTGGCTTATATATTAAAAATATGAAAATTACCGACAGAAGCTGCTTTCAAATACTCACGCGCGCTTTGCGAAGAGTGCTTGAGCATGTGGCTGTGAGCGACTCCGTCTACGTGGTTAAATGTACTTGCATCTCAAAATGCTTTTATGATGCAAAACACAGTCAGTTACTGTATATCTTAAAGGTCCCATGACATGAAATTTCCACTTTCTGAGGTTTTGTAACATTAATATGAGTTCCCCTAGCCTGTATATGGTCCCAAAGTTTCTAGAAATTTTAATCTGTGTAAATCGAGCTTTTGCTATTTTTCTCTGCCTTTGAGAAAATGGAAGCTCAACCGGGCTGATCTTGAATCTCCTCCTTATGACGTTATAAGGAGAAATGTTACCTCCCCTTCCTCTGCTTTGCCCGCCCAGAGAATATTTCTCGCCCATGAGAAAATGAGCTAGGAAGTAGAACGCGCGCACGCGATTTTAGTTTGTCCACGAGAGATATCATGGCTTTTGAGCGAGCGAAGCATAATAATTGCTCAATAATTGGATGTACAAATGAACATCGAATGGTCAATACAGAGCTGGGCTTGCTGAACGTCGGACAAGTAAGTCAACAAATTATATATTGTGTGTTGCTTTACTGTTTATGGTTACCTAGCTTGTTACACGTAGAATGTGGCTGTCACATTAGCTATGCAGATATGCAGTTACTCGCGCTAATGTAAAGGTAGACAGCATCAAGTTACACACACTGTAACGCGAGTGTTGTACATTTCTTTGTTATTTGGATAACCGTTTTCCTGTTGGTTATATGGCGCGCGCGATATCCGCATTTCAAGATCGCAGAGCTTGATGTAATTGTAATAAGATAAATTACAGACGTTACAGATCTCTCATGAAAAGGCAACAGTAGGTTCGCGTTAGCTACATGATAATAACTGTAAACCATCCGAATAAAGTACCGTATCCAGACATAATATTTTAAACTAACCATTCGGAAACGTCCTGCTGGAGCCGCTGAGTTGCAACTTCTCCATCTGGATCAGATTCTGGGTCAAACTGAAATGCTTGAACGACTGCGTGTCTTCGTGCCATTGCAATATATCCAACGTAAACAAACATGCATGGTACCGTTGCGCAAGATGGTCAAGGCCACACCCACCCTCCACCTTGCGCCGCCTTTCTTCTACTCATTAGTATTTAAAGCTACAGACACCGAAACGGCCTGTCTGAAGGAAGCTCATTCTGGGACTGGCTTGTAGTGGCTATAATTCTGCACCGAGGCTGAATTTTTGGAAAGAGATTTCAGATACAGTACTAAGGACCACTAAGGACTATATTAAAGCCTACAAAAAGTAGCATGTCATGGGACCTTTAAGTTATTAAACAGACAGGACAAACCACATCTTATAATTTCAAAAGAGATGAAAACGTTCAGACAGCCTACTCTTAAATACTGAGAGCACCCTTTGTTTATTGCTTGTAATATTTTTTTCCCCTCTTTGTTATTTGTTTTGAAGCTATATTTGTTCAAATTATTACCATGTAATTGTATTAATTTAGTTTTTTTAATGTGTAATTATTATAAGTAGGCCTACTTATAATTATGTAATTAAATATTTTAAGTTTTATTAATAAGATCAATTAAAGAAAAAAAATAGATCGGCTCATGAGGTGCCTAAAGATTCCCTTCCCTATTTTACAATGATTTATTGCTGGTTTTTGTTGAATAATAGAAAAGATAAAGAGCTTAAAAAGTAATCGCATATTAAATCGCAATCGCAATATTGGTAGAACTAAATCACAATTCGATTATTTTCCAAAATCGTTCAGCCCTAGTTAGATATATAGTATGTGATGTTTTGTTACAAAGTAAAGATCCGCACACAGAAGAGCTCCCATTTACATAATTTATTCATCATTTACATTTATAATAAATGATGTAAATGGGAGCTCTTCGGTGTGCGGATCTTCACTTTGTTACTTGCATTATATATGAGATCCAGCACCCGTACTTGACTGGGATGTGCGTGATTAAACTGCTCCTTATGTGATGTTTTGTTAAAAATAAAGTAGGTATATTGAATTATCAACTAAATTGTTATTATAGTGTTTGTTCCAATATTCAAACTAATGAATCCTTAACTTTGAAATACATATGATAAAATCGATGTACACTTTTTAAAAAGAAAGATTACACTTGAAATATTGTTAAAATTGTAATTGTTGTTGATTTATATGTGAAAACTGTTTAATAAACTAGCAAAACATATATTTGCAAGGTAGATGTAAGCAACATCTTAATAGGTCAATAAAAACCTTCTCATTAAATTATTTATTATAGTTTTTTTATTAGTGTCACATTTGGGGAGAGGATATATTCCAAAACATTCTGAAAATCCAGTATGAGAATTAACTGCATAGTTACTAGAAATGTTTACCATGGATATTATGCAATTTGCATGCATACAAAATAAGTCCTCACATTCTTTACTTGTGGTACTCTCAGTGATACACCTGAATGAAAGGCTCATTATGCGGCTCATTATGCAGCTCATTATGTGGGTCACTGTCTTCTCAGGTGTGAATCACGCCCACACGCATATTGCCTTTCCAAACAAAACGTGTCTTACAAAGTTTAAATCAATGTATTGTTTTATGTGAATGATTAGGCAGGATGATTTTCAGATCATTTTGAAGAAAAAACCTAAGCGACAACACCCATTATTCAAAAGTCTTGTGGACACATTTAGTATAAGGGCCCGTCCACAGACGCGTTTCGCTGTATACGTATACATTTTTTATCGTATTGGCGTTTCGTCCACACGGATCCGGCGTTTTGGTAGACTGAAACCGCTATTTTTTTAAACCGGGTCCTAAAGTGGATAAATCTGAAAACGACACCCTTGCGGTTTCGTGTGTACAGCCAATCTGTATATTTTGTGAAACAATGATGTCATCACATCACGTGTCGGCTGCGTCACACGTAACAGCAACAACAATAATGGCGGACTACATGATTGTGCTCGTGCTGCAGAAGCTACTAAGCCTACTAGCTTAATTACAGCAAAATCTATTGCTTCTATCCAATTGTGGTGAGCAACAAGCGATAATGGACAACACCATACGTCACATGCTCTTAGATCCACCGCGGAAGACAACCAGGAGAGCAACCAGGAGAAAATTTTGGATAAGACCAGGTAGAACTAGCAGTTGGTGGGACAACTTTGTCAATGGCGTTGTTGTGGAAGATGAATGGAAGGAGAATTTCCGCATGTCCAAAGCATCTCTCGTCGCCCTGAGCGAGGAACTCAGTCCGTATATTGAAGGGCAAACAACAAACATGAGGGCACCAATTACTACACTCAAAAGGGTTGCGTTAACTCTGTATTATTTGAGCGACGAGGGACGGCTAAGGAAGACTGCTAACGCCTTCGGCGTGTCGCGACAGGCTGTGTCTGTTGTTGTCAGGCAAACGTGCAAAGCGATCGCTGTCTACCTGGGTCCAAAGTACATCAAGTCGCCTTTTACGGAGTCCGAGGCCGAGGATCTGGTTTTGCGTTTCCATCGTGCTCATGGCATGCCACAGTGTTTGGGAGCGGTCGACGGCACACACATAGAAATCAAGCAGCCGTCTGCCAACTCGATGGACTACATCAGCAGGAAAGGCAAACATTCTCTCAATGTACAGGCGGTCTGTGATTATAAGTACAGATTTATGGATGTTGTGATAAAGTGGCCCAGGAGTGTACACGATGCACAGGTTTTTGCTAATTCAAAGCTCAACCTGTACTTTAAGACTGGCCAGATCCCTCCTCTGAAAAAACAGATTGTGGACAACGAGGAGGACATACCAATTTATCTTCTTGGTGACCCAGCCTACCCTCTGCTGCCTTACTTGATGAAGGAATATGCAAACGGTGGCTCTACACCTCAAGAACAGTACTTTGGGCTAAGTTTGTGTAGGGCACGGATGGTCATTGAGTGTGCTTTTGGTCGTCTCAAAGCCAGATTTGCTGCACTGAAAAGGCCTATGGACATCAACTTGCAGGACCTGCCCTTTGTCATTTACGCCTGCTTTGTTCTCCACAATTTTTGTGAAAACTGTAAGGAGACTGTGGCTGAACACACTGTGTTGGGAACGATGCAAGGTAATAAAGACTTACAGCCTCCTACACAATGCAACAACTACCTCACAGACTGTAATGAAGGAGAGGGAAAGAGAGTGAGGAGAGTACTCACAAAGTACCTTGACCCTTAAAAATGCTGGCCATCAAGTTTTTTTTTCTATTTTGTTCAGTTTTTTTTTTTAAGCATTTACCTTTTTGAAAATGTACTAATGATTATTTTGAAAGTGTTGTGTTGAATATGTCTAGTGAAAATAAATGACTGCAACAATTCCAGAACTTTTTTTTATTGGAAAATAAATATTTAGGTCAAAGAACCATTTGAAAATACAGGTAATATTGAACAGGTATAAAGTGCAACAGTGCACAAAACACAATAACTATATACAACATGTCAACTACAACTGTTTTGTGTTAATTACACAAAACAGGTCAAACTGTATAAAGTGCAACCGTGCACAGAACTGAAGTGCAGTGCAAACAATATAAAATCAAGAATTATATAGTGCAACAGGGCAGTCACTCTGTGTCATCTTGCAGCAGTGCACGTCTGTACGAAAATGATGTTTGCTGATGTGGGGTGACGTGGTGTAGGTGTGTAACATTCAGGACGGTACTGTCGAGGTTGGTTTGCTGGTTCATCGGGCCGAGGTGTGTGCAGGAAGGCTGGTGTAGTAGGGTGTGGTTTTGTGTTCATGAATGATGGTGGGTGCCCTTGGAATTGACCACTGCTGCTGTGGGGGGGTGTAAATTGCCGTTGGAATAACAATTCCCTCATAAAGGAAAAACCCTCCTGAATGGTGCTGGTAATGTTAGCAATGTTTGTATTTATCTGCAGCATGTTGTCGGAGTTGCGTCTAGAAGAGTCTTCCATCAACTCCAACATCATCCTCTTTATTTTAAGGTCCTCATCTGCTGGATCGGTGGGAATCTTCCTCTTCAGCCTGTCTCCTCTATGGCTGTTCAACTTTGCCTTAAATATAGCAGAGAAATTTTGCATTATTACTACGCAAAATAAGAAAATTCAGAAAAGCTATGTGATTAATGCACTAAACCAACACACCCACTAAGCAAAATGATGTCCGAAAGACGTCTTTTCAATGTCTTTATTACAAAATTCGGACGTTGAAATGACGTCCACTGAGGAGCCAGAATGAAAGTTTTTATGACGTCTTTTTTTGACGTGTTCTGCACGTCCGATATAGAAGTTCATCGAACCTTCGTACAAGGTTAAAAACTAGTTCAAATGTGGCCACTGTGGACACATTTCAACATCATTTATGGTCTCATTTAGACATAATTACTTTGACTATTGCTGTCAGATGATCTCAGTGAGAATTAACAGAGGTTTAGATGTTGATATTTGTTTAATTTGAAGTGTAACCATTGTGGTGATCAGTGTTTGCTTTAGTTGGGCTCTTGGTCCCCTTTCTTTTTACTTTTACTTTTTACTTTTTTTGTAACGAAGACATTGAAAAGACGTCTTTCAGACATTATTTTGCTTAGTGGGCACCTACACAAAGAACATGCATCTATCCTAACTACACTGAAAAAATAAATAATTCATTGAATTTACTAAATGTTATGGTAAGTGGTTCCACACAATTGATTTTAGCTACATTTAAACAAATGCATTAAATTGAACTAAAATTAAAGGAATAGTTCACCTCAAAGTTGAAAATTGTGTCATCATTTACTCACCCTCATGTTGTTTCAAACCTGTATGAATTTCTTTTTTCTGCTGAACACAAAGAAAGTTATTTTGAAGAATGTCGGTAACCAGACAGTTGTTGATGTTGGTACCCAATGACTTCCATAACTGTCTGGTTACCGACATTCTTCAAAATAACTTTCTTTGTGTTCAGCAGAAGAAAGAAATTCATACAGGTTTGAAACAACATGAGGGTGAGTAAATGATGACACAATTTTCAACTTTGAGGTGAACTATTCCTTTAAGTTCAACTCGCTAAGCTTGAAATCATAAACCTGGAGCAAATTTTACCTGGAGCAAATCCCGGCGCTGCTTTACAACCGCAGATGGAAGACAGTCGAGGGATTCAGTGGAGTTTGGAGAATCGGAAGGCAGCTCCACTGTCGATGTCGATGTAGACGACTCTTCCAGGTCACCTGTCTCGATGCCGGTGTCGATGGAGCATGTAGCAGGCGACCCACCACAGATCTCCTCACAAAGCTCATAAAATATGAGTACTACCCGTCCTTGACCACTTCGACGCCCTGTGTCAACCACATGCCTGTATTTGCTGCGTATATTTTTCAACTTTGCGGTGACTTGGGCTTTTGAGACCATGCTAGCATCGTGAGGGAAATCCTTCTCGGTTAGCTCCCTCGGATACTGTGCCTGAAACGCGTCCGTTATATCACAATATTTAGAGTGACACGACTCCCAGTCAAATTTTTTTTGGAGCTTAGTGGACTTGTAGTCGAGTGTGACTCTAAGTAGTAGTTCGACTTCGTCGTCAGTCCATACGAAAGACTCCACTCTTGCTCTTGCTCTTGAAGTTGTTGCGTTCGCCATCTTCGTCTTCTTCTTCTTGGTTCGTATACAGCGCGCAAGGTTATGCGCATGCTCAAAGTCTTCTTCTCCGTGTATAGTGATTATCTGTGGCAGAATTACAGCGCCCCATACTGGTCTGGCATATATACTACACCGTTTTCAGTCAGTTTCAGTGGTTTCGTGTGTACGCAGATATTTCTTGAGACGACGCCGTGTTTACGGAATTTTTTTTTAGAACGAGGAAAAAAAATGATCGGATAGGGAACGCACCGGCTTCGTGTGGACGTGGCCAAAGTCTTCTGGCCTTATTTCAGAAACTTTAGTTTTTTTTTCAATAACCATGCATAAACATTATTCTCTCAAAAATACAAACATGTTGCTCACATATTATGGTAGCCCTGTTTGTGCTAAATAGAGTGTAATTACACTTTTGCCATTAATATATTTATAAGCAACTGAAAAAGCACAAATGTCAGGGCATGTCAGAACATCTCAAGGACTTCAGACCCCAGAGGGTTAAGTCAGGGGGGAATAAAGGGTTACGGTTTATAGGTGAAGACACTGGGAAGCGCTAAAGGT
The DNA here is from genome assembly GCF_951802725.1 of Rutilus rutilus. NCBI lineage: Eukaryota > Metazoa > Chordata > Actinopteri > Cypriniformes > Leuciscidae > Rutilus > Rutilus rutilus. The sequence continues at coordinate 45,415,312 of NC_140212.1, forward strand.
AAAAATGGGTTCGGAATTGAGACCAAATCCATAACGATTGTTAGACAATAGAATTGGCTTAAGGACAGTGCGAGATGGCAGTAAGAGGACCACACAATAGTGGGACAGGCGAGACTGGGGAGCTGGAACCCTCTTCAATACTGACCCAAGCCGGACCCAGTCACTGAGCCCGAAATGACTCTGAAACCAGAACAATGTAGAGTGTATAGTTGCTGCCCAGTAGTAAAATAAGAAATAAGGAAGGGTAAGCCCACCCTCAAGCTTTGGTTTCTGAAATATTTCTCTACGTATTCTGGCTGGTCCTTTGATAAAAAAAAAGATCAGATTGTCACGGTTTATGAATGCATTGTTTCCTGCTTGTCTCGTGTTTATGTTGTTACATGTGTGTGGGTGTGTGTGAGTGGGCGTGACCGGCAATCATCATCTATCAGAGCACAGCTGATCTCACTCACGGCGCCAGTTGCAGTTAATCCTCTCATCTTTAAATACTCACCTATTTCTCATCTCCTTTGTCAGATCGTTGTATGAGGTCCTCCGTGCTGCATGTCTGTTTCCGTTCCTGTTCGGTGTTCTCCAGTCTCGTGCTTCATTGTTCCTGTTCAGTGTTTCCCTGTGTATTACTTCATCATGTGGATTTCTCTCCGTCACTCACCAGCGCACTCTACTCACCGTCTCTTCTGTCCTGTACTGACCATCGAAGTCCCTGCACCACCTGCCATCAGCCGGAGCTTCATATTCACTGTTAACAATCTCAATAAAGAGTTTACTTGCATTTGCTTCCTCTCTTTCATCATGACAGAATGATCTGACCCATCGATGGAAGCAGCGAGTAACCCATCTACATGATTGGAGGAATTTCTCAACCGCAGCGTCCGTCGAATGGATTCTCAGGGAAGAACCTCAATGACACGGGTCGCGCTGTACAGGCTTTGGTGGCGCAGGTGTCCGAGCTGACCCAGCAATTCCAACTCCTGCGAGTTCCCGCTGCGCCGCCCACGCCGGCCGTTCTCCCCACACCACCAGAGAGCCCCTCCCAGTCGGAACCCCGCCTACCAGTTCCAGAGTCATATTCCGGTGAACCCAGTTTTTGCAGAGCTTTTCTAACACGATGCTCCATGCATTTTTCTCTCCAACCTAGGACCTTCTACAGTGAACGAGCCAAGGTCACGCTTGTCTTGACGCTGCTGACCTCATCCTTCCTCCTGCGTACAGGAGAATTCATCCCGCCTTCCATGTATCAAAGATTAAGCCCGTGTTTCATTCTCATATTAATCCGCCTGCCCCGGTCCCCCCCCCTGCCGCGACTCTTAGATGGGGAACCCACATATTCGGTTAATCGTATTCTGGACTCAAGATGGAGGGGACGTGGATTTCAGTACTTGGTGGACTGGGAAGGTTACGGTCCGGAGGAGAGAAGTTGGGTGCCTGCTAGAGACATCCTGGATCACTCTCTTATCAATGATTACAATCGACAGGTAAGGGAGTCTGGGGGGACGCAAGGAGGCGTTCCTAGGAGGGGAGGAGGGGAGGAGGGGGGGTGTACTGGCACAGTTTATGAATGGATTGTTTCCTGCTTGTCTCGTGTCATGTCTTGTCTCCTAATTCCCTGTATGGCCTGCTCACTACGAATGGCAATTGCCAAGGGTTCCCAATAACCAATGCAAAAAGCATTTGTCAAAATCAAAGAAATACAAGACTGACGAAGGGTTGGAGGCAGGCAGCCAGTCTAATCTAGACTAAAAACAGATATCTTTGGCCTAGAATACACATAACAAATTATAGACTTCTATAATTCAATGTTAGGCTGCATAGATTAGGTCAGCCGAAACCTGAAACATTTCCCATAAAAATCGTGATGTGCTTGTTAAATCATAAGAAGGATGGCGTCAACGCTAATATTACATACTGAACATATTGGGGAGGAATATAAAAGTTTGCTGAAGCGCAAGAAGTTTACTTGGCTTGTCACCATTCTCAAAAAAATGCATGTTTAGTCTTCAGCAATAACTTTTTGATAACATTGAGTTGATAAAATCAGATTGAAATTTGAGTCTCTTTTTGTAAATTTCAGGATCTTGAGAAGCTGCATAAGCCGAATCGAGCCGAAGAATTTCAAGAGATAATTCTTCTAGCTTCATCCTTCGTTGTCTATTTACACAGTCTGAATATGAAATGACTTGACCCCGAGCATATGCTTTCAAAGATTCCCAAATTGTGGAAGATGAGGTCTCAGGGGTGGTATTTATCTCCAAAGAGATATCTAATTGGGTTTTTAATGAATCACAAAATTCTTTCTCAGAGAGCAGTAAAGAATTAAATCTCCAACTTTGAGAACCAAACATCTTATCCTGAAACTGAAGAGAAAGTGAAAGTGGAGCATGGTCATATATAAGAATGCTGCCATATGAACAGACCCAACAATTTCTTGTCTAAGAAAAAGTAATCATTGCGAGAGTAATTAAGGTGGACATGAGAGAAAAATGAGTATTGTCGTGCTGTGGGATATGAAAAGCGCCATACATCAGCTTGACCACAAGTAGTTTAAAACAAATGAAGTGTAATTGCAGTTTTAGAGGGTTGGGCAGGTTTAGTGGATGAACGGTCTAGAGAAGGGTTCAGAGAACAATTAAAATCACCTCCCATAATAAGATAGTGTGAGTTTAGACCAGAGAGTAGAGATAATATTTTCTGAATAAAAGTTTGGTGCGTATATATTAGCCAGTGTCACGTTTAAACCATAAAGAAGGCCTGAAACAATAACATATCTACCACCGGAATCAACTAAGGTTTGTGAAGGAGAAAACAGAATACACTTATTGATAATAATTGGCACAAATTTAGAATGATAAACTTGTCCAATCCATTTCTTACAAAATCTGGCATGATCTTTAAGTGGGTCTCTTGCAAAAAAACAAAACAATATGAGTATTTAAATGTTCTAAATGTGACATCATCTTGCTGTGTTTGATTACATTGTTTAAACCTTTGACATTCCAACTGGTAGAATGAACACATGAACCCCCTGACTGAGCACTGAGTAAGTTAGTGGACATTGGTTACAACAACAACAAAAAGATAAATGACGAAAACATGAATAGTGTGAGTTTCTTCTGTCTTGACATATCTGAGATTCTGAGATTAAGTGAAAAGAAAGAAAAAAAATAGGCTGCCATTCAAAATCAGTTGTTGATATCAATAATTCAATTGTCACTAGTTGAAATGACTATTCTTGATATCAACAATTGAATTGCTACTAGTAAATCTGAAAATGTATTTCTGATATCAATATAATTTCAGATATCTAAAATGGCTTTCTTACTAGTAACAATCACATTCATAATATCAGAAATTAACATTGTCACTAGTGAAAATGGAATTATTTATATCAAAAATGAACATTGTTACTAGTAGCAATTCAAATGTTGATATCAAGAATAGACATTTCAACTAGTGACAATTGAATTCTTGATATCAAAAATAAAGGTTTTTACTAGTAAGAATCAAAAATTGCCATTGTTACTAGTAGAAATCTAATTCCTGATATCAATAACTATAATTTTAACTAGTGAAAATGTAGTTGTTGATATCAAGAATGCATATCCTGCGAATGATTAAAAGTCAAAACGGCTTGCGATATGCCTATTGCCATTCCAAGGATATAAATTGTTAATATCAAGAATTATAGTTCTCTTACGAGAGTTCTCTCGTACTGCGTCTTAGCTAAGACGCTGCGGGAAAAGTCTCTTTTCACGAATATTGAAGCAAAAAATTATCCTTAATTTTATAATATTTGTAAAACGCATTTGCAGCAGTATACAGCCACAGGCAAGACAGCTCGCTTGCTCATTGGCTGCTCTACGGCAAATGCATAAGCCTATCGAGCGCAGGCTGATGCAACATCAGACCAATGAGGCCACTTCCCGCCGACACGGCGTGGCCTAGCCCTATAAAGGTAGCTCGAAAAGGCTGACTCACTTGATTTTTCATCTCTTCAGCGAAGCTCACGCATCGTTGGATCTCGATAAGAAGCAAGCGTCGTTTGAGTGTAAGCACCTCAGTGGGACGAGCCATCTGAAGCTGCTGGCCTTCGCCGCCTTCCACTGCCGTACCTGCTGCGCTTTCCGGCGCTCATATCCTTTTCCAACTGTTCTTGTGTGTGTGTGTGTGTGTGTGTGTGTTCGCCTGCGACACACACTCGTAAAAGAGCTTGCGTCTTTTTAAAGATGCCCTCCTGCGGCTCGTGCCGAGCCCCACTCAGCGAGGGAGACCGTCATGTGATCTGTGTCTCCTGTCTGGGTGAAGACCATGCAGCGCTCGCGCTCGCTGACGGCGGCTGCCCTCACTGCGAGCTGATGCCTATGGTGACTCTGAGGACTCGCCTGGCGGTATTCTCCGAGCCTGCACTCCCCGCCGCGTTGCCGCGCCGTAAAAAGCGCCGCTCTCAGCGGATCCCGGAACCCTCTACAACCCGACCGAGCTCGCCGGTGCGCCCGCCTGCTTCACCGGCCTCGCCTGAATCACTTCCTGATGCTCAGCGCCCGCCGTCTGCCGCCACTTCATCAGAGGAAGTCGATTTCAGAGCCGCGTCGGGGGATGAGGACACGTGCTCTCTGTTAGCTTCGGGCAGCGGTGATTGGACAAGCTCCGAGGATCTCGCACTTACTGCTCGTAAGCCTAACAGACGAGCTAACATCGAGAAGGAGCTGATGCGAGTGCTCACGCTGGTCTGCACCAGTACCTCCCTCTCGGACCCGGCTGGATGGTAGCTTTCTTCCGGGTGAGCGTACTTCTCCTGAGTCTAAGCCCGCCCCCTTTCTTCCTGAGCTTCATGAAGAGGTGGCAAAGGCTTGGAACGCTCCCTTCTCAGCACGAACACGTTCGTCTGTTTCACCAGCATTCTCCGCTCTGGATGATGCTAAAAACAGAGGCTACCAGTCACTTCCGCCGGTGGAAAAGGCGATAGCGACGCACCTTTGCCCGCCCTCTGCTGGACGGCGGACGAAACCAGTGTTGCCATCCAAAGCCTGCCGCATGACGTCATCGCTGCTCGCGCGAATCTTTTCCGCTGCTGGGCAGGCTGCGTCTGCACTACAAACCATGGCCACGCTGCAGATTTTCCAGGGTGATCTCCTCCGTAAACTGGACGAGATGGGACCTGATGCAATCTGCCTCGCGGATTTAAGGAGCGCTTCGGATCTCTCCCTTCGCGCTACTAAGTCTGCCGCTCAGGCTATGGGACGAGTTATGGCTTCCGCCACTGTGGCTGAGAGACATCTCTGGCTGACGTTTTCAGACATGGCCGAGTCTGAACGCCCCACTGAATCCCGCTGGCCTCTTTGGATCCTCTGTCAACGAGTTTATAGAGAGATTCGCCGAGGACCAGAAAGCGTTGCAAGCCTTTAAGCACTTCCTGCCAAAGCGCTCCAGTTCTGCAGCGAGTCGTGCTAAACCGACCCAGCGGAGCTCTCAGCCACAGCCCACTCCTCCTGCTGCGTCATCACGACAGCAACGCAGCTCGAGACCCCGCTTTCGCTCTACCAGCCGTCGCCCCGCGCCGCGTGGACTACGGCAGAGGATTGTGGTGAAACCGGAAGCTCCGAACACATCCTAGCACGCCTAGGAAAGCGACGGTGTGCGAGTCCCGCTGCGGCCGGGCTCCCACCCAAGCGCGCCGCTGTTTCAGTCCCAGGAATTGCGACTGTCTCAGCGTCCTATGCAACGCGCAAGCCTGTACAGTTGCCCGCTTGCCTGCACACAAAAGCCGTTTTTACGGCTACCCAGATATATCCCGAAAAGAGTGTATTTTCTGGTGTCCCGGCCACGGCCGATGGTGCTATAAATGTAGTGCTGATGCCCACTATTCAGTGCCCATCCGTACACACAAGCACAGCCCTTCACACAGGGCTCGCGCCCATAAAATCGACTCAGGTCGATCGCGCGCACTACATAGTAAATGTGCCCACTCCTCAGTGCCCACATACACTATGTCACACACGTCATGCGGTTTCTGTAAAAACGAAACCCGTGCACGTTCGTTCTGCTCAGACAGACAACGCGCCAAAAGCAGTAAATGTGCGCACTTCCAGCCCACACTTACTCACAGACGATACGAGTCCCACGGGACTCGCTCAGCCCTCCCTCACTCGGCTAAGCGCCGTAGCGGGGTCGAGGACGAGCGTTCTGCCCGCTGTGATCAGCGCCCCCCCCCCGCCTCGAATGTCACAGACATAACGCCTATGTTACAGCACACCGAAGCGCTCTCGTTGCCCAGTCAACAGAGTGTGCTTCGTATCCAACCCTTAGCCATTCATGCAGATGCATGGGCAGCGCTTCCAGGGGTTTCGGGATGGGGTGCTAGGTATTATAAAGAGAGGCTACTCGCTACAGTTTTATCGACGCCCTCCCCGCTTTACGGCGCGTGTCGAAACTACGGTGAATTCGGAAGTAGCACACCTACTTCGAGCCGAAATTTTAAAACTGATGAGCAAAGGGCCTCTAGAGCCTGTATCTCAAGCTCAAAGCGAACGGGGGCTGTACAGCAGATACTTTCTGGTGCCCAAGAAAGATGGGGGCTTCAGACCCATACTGGATCTGAGACAGCTGAACAAAGCATTAGTGAAACGCAGTTTCAGAATGCTTACGACCAGGAAAATCCTCGCGCATATTCGCAGAGGAGACTGGTTCATGTCAATAGATCTGAAGGACGCGTATTTTCAAATACAGATAGCGTCACGTCACAGGCAATACTTGAGATTCGCCTTCGAGGGCCAGACATACCAGTATACAGTCCTGCCATTCGGCCTGTCCCTGGCACCTCGCACATTTACGAAGTGCATGGACGCAGCGCTCGCTCCTCTCAGACTCAGAGGCATGCGAGTGCTGAACTATTTGGACGACTGGCTGATTCTGGCTCACTCACGATCAGAGCTCGTGGAACACAGGACCATGTTACTCGATCACCTCGAGAAACTTGGTCTCAGAGTCAACTGGACGAAGAGTTCACTGAACCCCAGTCAAACGATTTCGTTTTTGGGTATAGTTCTGGACTCACAGTCTATGACGGCGCGGCTGTCGTCACGGCGCGCGCTCGGCATTCAGCGCGCAGCGAGATCTCTCTGCTACGGCGCGTCCTTCCCGCTCAAGGCGTTTCAGAAGATGCTAGGTCTCATGGCCTCAGCATCACCAGTTCTTCAGCTGGGCCTGCTCCGCATGCGCCCCTTGCAGTTCTGGCTGAAAGCACGTGTACCGTGCAGAGCGTGGACTTCCGGTCGGCTGCGCCTCAAGGTCAACCAGAGCTGTGTTACAGCTCTAGAACCTTGGACAGCGAACGGCTGGTACCAATCAGGTGCAAGCCTGGGGACTTCCTCGAGAGTGAGAGTGGTGTCGACGGACGCCTCCACCTCGGGATGGGGAGCGCTGCTCGAGGGCAGACCGTTATGTGGCCTGTGGTCAGAACGAGAAAAGCTCCGACATATCAACTGTCTGGAAATGCTGGCAGTGGAAAACACGCTGATGCGTTTTCGTCCCCATATCAAGGACCATCACGTCTTAGTCCGTTCGAACAACATGTCTGTGGTGTCCTACATAATTGTCCTACTCGATTTGGCACCCTCAACCGGAGTTGTGGTCCCTACACGTGTGGGCTCTCAACGGTTACCCGCTGATTTTTCAGTAGGAGTGCTAAATACTATCACTCAGGCTAGAGCACCGTCGACTCGACGGCTCTATGCCTCAAAGTGGTCGGTATTCTCCAGCTGGTGTATAGCTCGGGGATGTTCACCCCTCGACTATGAGGTGACGGAGGTTCTCTCCTTCCTTCAAGAGCTGTTGGATAAGGGCAGAGCCCCCTCCACGCTCAAAGTATATGTGGCGGCTATCGCAGCGTTCGCTGAAACAACGCTCGGTCAGTCGATAGGAAGGAATGATTTGGTCATCCGCTTCCTCAGGGGAGCTAGGAGACTGAACCCTCCCAGACCCCCATCGGTCCCTGTATGGGACCTCTCTACGGTTCTGGAGGCCATGAAAGGTTCCCCTTTCGAGCCCATCCAGACGATTAGCCTCAGACATCTGTCATTTAAGACAGTGTTCTTGCTGGCTCTTGCTTCAGTGAAGCACATAGGTGACCTGCACGCGCTCTCTGTGAGCCCGTCGTGTTTGGAGTTTGGGCCTAGTGACTCGAGAGTCATACTCAAACCTAGGCACGGTTATGTGCCAAAATCCCTCAACACACCGTTTCGGGCTCAGGTTATATCCCTGTCTGCCCTGCCGGTGTTAGAAGAGGAAGGAGATTTGAGCTCTCTTTGCCCTGTCAGGGCTTTAAGAGCCTATGTGTCTCGCTCTGCTGTCTTCAGACAGACTGAGCAACTGTTTGTCTCGTTCAGTGGACGTTCCAAGGGAATGGCTGTTTCGAAACAAAGCCTATTCAGATGGATAGTTGACGCCATAGCGTTAGCTTACACTTCCAGGGGTCTTCAGTGCCCACTGGGTGTCAGAGCGCACTCCACGAGAGGCGTTGCCTCGTCGTGGGCCTGCTCTAGTGGGATATCCTTACAGGATATATGTATGGCGGCAGGTTGGGCCTCGCCGTCTACATTTATCAGGTTTTATAACCTTGAGGTTCCCGCCTTACAGGCTAAGCTGTTGTCGGTGTAACTGAATCAGTAGTCTGACTTGAACACTGAGAATGCAAGCGCAGTGCGTTGCTAACTATCTTACGGGCAGTATTACGTAAGACCCATATTCCCACATTAGTCAAGGTTTGCCTTGTCTAAGTGATGTCATAATATTGCGTCTGCGGACGCTGCTATATATCGGGACGGAGAGTTCCTCCTCCTGTTCTAGGACTCTCTGTGAGTCCCTCTGGTGATTGTGCACTGTAAATCCTGGGCTTTGCCTCCAGGTTTATGGTTGTTAATCCCTGCACGCACGGCGTCTTCAGGGTTCCTGCAGGTTTCAGTAAGTCAAATTTAAGGCCTTTTTAAGACATTTTAAGACCAAAAAGATTGAAATTTAAGACCTACACGGCGCATAACCAAAAAAAAAAAATTAAAAGAATTCTGAAAAAAATATTTTTATTTCAGTGAATTCAGTAATTGAAAAAGCATTAATTTAATTTACAGACAAAGCAATCACATTAGTAACCTTCCACACCCAACAACATGCCAAATGCCCAAAACCTTAGGCCTAAAATGAAAATAGGCTAAAACAAACTTGCCCTCTAATAGAATATATTTCATCTCATATTTATTTACATTACGAAGCAGCATATTAATAGCCTAATAGAGATTGAACAGGCTCAGAGATTATTTTAGAAAATTGTAGTTTGCATAATATACTCTAAAAACACATAATTATAGCTGATTTTAGTTGATCATAACTAGAGATGAAATGGCATGAACATTTATTTTCACGATTATTATGAAATCAATTTACCGAGTTTGTCGAAACCCCGCAAATAACAAATAAAATTATCAATATGCAAGTTTTGTTTACATAAACATCAAAATACTATTAAAAATGATGGCCAGATTTTAAAGGAGTGTCTTGCAACATGTTATCTACTAATATGTACAAGTTCAAATAAAGTTTTTACAAAAATGGTTTTATAAAAAGATAAACCTCACACATTTCAGCCTTTAAATATTTTTTTTATAAAAAGAATGAGTCAAAAAAGATTAATTACTGACATTTACAATGCACATCCACTTATCTAATATTATTAATAACATTTGGTCTGATTTTCCTGTGGCGTCTGTCGTTGCTAAGCAACCATACAACGCACTCTCCACAGCAACAAGGAAGATGTTGTCCATCTGGCTGCGGGTGGAAAAAAATTGCGCGCTGCTTCAATAGCGCTTGCCACGTGCCCACATTTTAATAAACTTGAGCACGCAAAAAGACGCGGTATGTGAACTGCCTGTTGGCGAGCGACCTCATATCAAGCCCCGGGCTACTGGTAGCACGCGAGCGAGCTCCGCTTTGTAGGCTAACTTGTGTTGTGTTGAAGGCATCACGTGTTCACAGTACTGTGCACTGTGACCGACTGTGACCCGGGGCTGCGTTGCATTCTCAATTATTGGTTCCGCCACTCTTTATATATACTACGTTATTTAATCAAAATAATCGTGGTTGACAAATGAAACTTTTGAGGAAAAATACAATACGGAGAAGTTACATACAGCACAATTTTTAAGACCCAGACATCAAAATTCAAGATTTTTAAAGACTTTTAAGGTATTATTTCCACATTAATAAATTCAATGCTTTTAAGGCTTTTTAAGACCCCGCGGGAACCCTGCGTCTTACATTGGGTTCCCGCAGCGTCTTAGCTAAGATGCAGTACGAGAGAACTCTCGCAAGAGAACGTACTCGGTTACTAACGTAACCTCGGTTCTCTCTAGTAGAGGGAACTAGTACTGCGTTCCTTGCCGTGCGTACGATTCACTCTGGTTTGCTTCTTCGATGAAATAAATCAAGTGAGTCAGCCTTTTCGAGCTACCTTTATAGGGCTAGGCCACGCCCGTGTCGGCGGGAAGTGGCCTCATTGGTCTGATGTTGCATCAGCCTGCGCTCAATAGGCTTATGCATTTGCCGTAGAGCAGCCAATGAGCAAGCGAGCCGTCTTGCCTGTGGCTGTATACTGCTGCAAATGCGTTTTACAAATATTATAAAATTAAGGATAATTTTTTGCTTCAATATTCGTGAAAAGAGACTTTTCCCGCAGCGTCTTAGCTAAGACGCAGTACTCGTTCCCTCTACTAGAGAGAACCGAGGTTACGTTAGTAACCGAGTACGTTTTTACTAGTTGAAATTCAATTGCTAATATCAAGAATTATAGTTTTTACTAGTTAAAATTCAATTGTTGATATCAAGAATGAACATTTTTACTAGTTGAAATTGAATTGTTGATATCAAGGATTCATATCCTGGAAATGAATAAAAGTTAAAACGGCTTGCCATACTTGCAGGAGTTCATGTGGAGTAGCATTTACTGAAGTGCACTCAAACTCAGCTCCTCAAGGGCCACCGCCCTGCAGAGTTTAGCTCCACCCGAATTAAACACATCTGATCCAGCTAATCATCCAGTTTGATCATCCTGATCCAGTTTTGGAGCTGGTTGGATTTAAACTCTGCAGGACAGTGACCCTCCAGGAGCTCAGTTTGAGACCACTGATATACTGTGAACGGAGACGCTCTGACACACTGAAAACACAGGATCATGAGTTGCTCGTGTGTAAATGAATACAGTGCCATGCTTCACCCTGAAACACAGAGCATGTCAGTGTTAGGTTTATTGACTAGTTTTGGCCACTAGAGGCCCTCATTGGGTTTCATTTCAGTTTCCCACCATCGTATCATGTGTTATTGTTCTCACCTGTGCCTCGTTTCCTGTGAGTGTATTTAAGGCTACGTCTACATTAATCCGGATACAATCCCTCTCTGGAATGAGATGGACTTTGGCCTTAGATGGAGGAGCTGAACACGCAGCAACATTGAAAGCTCGAGTCCTGACTGTTCTGGTAGTGGTGATCTAGTAGTGTATATTGTCTCTGATCTATTACCCACAGTAGATGGCGGTAATGCTCTTTTTAAGAATGCGAACCGCCAAATAAGCACAAAGAAGAAGAAGAAGAAGAAGAAGAATCCGGATACATTTAAAAACGTCGTTTTCGTTTATAAATGCTCTCCGTCCACACTAGTATCCGGACGTTTCAGTGTGGATGAGAAACTTTGGAAAACGCCTGAAAACGCTAAATTCACCCTACAGCACATGCGTAAAACCCCACAAAAGATTACTAATATGATTCAGATGGAAAATAAATAATGAAGTTATCGCGCAATTCTTCTGACAGGATAATTTTATTTTGTAAAATATCTCACAATTCACTGATCCAGTCCAGGTCGCACGCAGTCACCATATGTTTGGTCTAAAATGCTCTCATGTATTGCCACAGGACAGCAAATGAGAGTAAATTCATCTTTGCAGGACTGTGATATGAAGAGTGTGCAATGTAGAATATTTTTAGCAGCAGTGTGAAAGTAAATATCACATAAGAGGCACAATACTGGGATAAACATGAATATCTATTGGTACAATATGTGTCACATGACTAAATTTACAGCATCATTTTTAAATACCACCGGTTTCACAGTCCACACTACAACGCGAAAACGGCGTTTTCAAATGTATCCACTTTGGAGTGCGTTTTCAAAAAGCTTCGTTTTCATTAATAAAAACGCCGTCTCAGTGTGGACGGAAGGACAAAATGAAGAGAAAAATATACGTTTTCAAACGAAAACGTATTAGTGTGGACATGGCATAAGTAGCTCTGTTCCTCTGTTTTTTGCTTAGTTTTTAATATGTTGAGACCAACCTCTCCAGTCTTTGGTAATGCCTCCTGTGAATTTATATGGATTTATTTGCTCTATGTGATTTTCTGACATTTGATTTTGTTGTCCTCATATTTTCTCTTTGACATTTTTAGATGTTTTTATTAGACCCTTTTGGGAAACACTTACCCTCTTGGCTTTTTGTATAGACCCCTTGGAACAACTGGAGTTACAGTTTTGGAGTAACTTTATCATTAGCCTTCTACATTCAGCCCTCACAGCCTAGTTCTAACCTTGGTCCTTACAGTCAGAATGTATATGTATATGAATACATCACAACCTTCACAATTTGACATTCATACTAAGCCATATCCTGTTCTCTTAACAATGCATTGTTAGTATTAATAATAAAAAAAATCACAGCCAACTGATAAGTAACACTTTTTCAGTTAATTGCCATTTGGTGTGTGGTGTTAATTTTGAAGATGTCTGAGATGCTAACTGTGTCCTGTGCACAGCCACTAGATGGCGCTGCTAGCTTGTTCAGTGCTATCAGAAGCGAATCATGCATGAAATAGAAGCATTTAACACTTTTAGTAACTGTTGCAAAATTCAATCTTCATACAGTCCATTCCCTTCCCCTCACCCCAAACAATATTTTTCTTAGACTTATGCAGTCCATGTGGGTCATACGTCTGTATAAATATTGAAAAATATCACATTCCTGCAAATTTTTTGTCTCTTGCGGGTGCTAAGCGGCTGCTTACCTTGCTTATTGGTTAAGTAAGCCTCTGATTACAGCATAGTTAATTATTTTAAAACCATTCACCTCAGTATCTCCAGCTGACAGTTTGGACTCTTCAGTCCATCAGAAAGAAGCTTCACTCCAGAATCCTGCAGGTCATTGATACTCAGGTCCAGCTCTCTCAGAAAGGAGTTTGAGGATTGTAGAGCTGATGATAAACTCTCACAGGACTGAGCTGTGAGATTACAGCTGTGTAGCCTGTGTAGAGAACAAAACAAAGAGCAGTAGAAATGCTTATTAGTGTTTATAATCTGGAGCTTGAAAAAACCTTTAACTGTAGTGAATTAAGCAAAGATAAAACAATTATCTCTTCATAAAACATCAAACCAGCATTTATTTTCACACACACATTACTTTTATTACTTTTTCTGAACTGTCTAGGCCAGCAAGTCACTCATTTAAAATGAAGGCAATTACAAAAGACAGTGTTCATAAATGAATGTAAAGGAGACTCTTACAGTGCTCTTCTGGTATTTCTGATCACCGGCAGAAATCTCATCAGTGCTTCATCAGATCTTCTGTATTTCTGCAGTTCAAACATCTCTTGAGTCTCTTCTGACATCAGGAGCACAAACACCAGACCAGACCATTGAGCAGAGGAGAGATTCTGTGTTGAAAGATTTCCTGAGCTCAGATTCCTCTGGATGTCCTCCACAAAGTTATCTTTCAGTTCACTGAGACAGTGAAAGAGATTGATGGTCCTCTCTACTGATCCCTCCTTCTCTATTTTCTTTTTGATATAGTCAACAGTGTTTTTCATGTCCCCTGTTTTCTGTTCCAGTCCTGGCAGTAGTCCCTTCAGGTCACTCTGATTGGACTCCAGACCCAGGAGGAACCGGAGGAAAAGGTCCAGGTGTCCGTTCTCACTCTGTAAAGCTTTCTCGACTGCAGCATTATGAAGCTGAAACAGTGGCTTTTTGGACAGTTTCCATGTCAGTTTTCTCCAGGATTGAAGAAATAGATCAGCTTTCTCATCTTTGCCCATCATAAACACATAAAGAGCAGCAAGGAATTCCTGTACACTGAGATGTACGAAGCTGTAAACGTTTCTTGCTGCTACCTTTTCCTCCTGAAACATTCGAGTGCATAACCCAGAGTACAACGACCCTTTTCTGACATCTAGTCCACATTTTGCAAGATCTTCTTTGTAGAAAATCAGGTTTCCTTTCTCCAGCTGTTGAAAGGCCAGTTTCCCAAGCTTCAGAATAATCTGGTCAAAAGACTCGGAATTAGGTTCGGGCTCATCACAGTATTTTTCTTCCATCTGTTTCTTCTGAGAAATTAAGAAGCTTGTGTACATCCCTGTGAGAGTTGTGGGAGTTTTGTCATTACTCTCTCGAGCAAGTAGAGGCTGAAGAACAATAAGAGAAATCCAGCAGAAGACGGGGATATGGCACATGATGTACAGACTCCTGGATTTCTTGATGTGACTGATGAGGTTTCCAGCAACCTCAGGACTGTTTTTGATGAAGTATTTCTCTTTCTGCTCATCGTTAAATCCTCGCACCTCTGTCACTTGATCAATGTAGTTTCGGGGTATCAGACTGGCTGCTGCTGGTCTGGATGTGATCCAGATGATAGCAGAGGGAACCAGGTGTCTCTTGATAAGGTTTATTATAATCTTACTTACTGTTGTTTTTTCATTTACATTTGTAAATATGTCATCTTTTTTAAAGTTCAAAGTAAAACGACATTCATCCAGCCCGTCAAAGATGAACATAACTTTACCATCACCTTGAGGAAGAGAAGGCAGTTCTTCAGGACTACTAAAGAAGTATTTGTTGAGCAGTCCCATGAGACTGCACTCTCCTTTAATCAAATTCAGTCTACGGAATGGAAGTGGAAATATGAAGACAATATCCTGATTTTCTGTTCCTTTAGCCCAGTCAAAGATTAATTTATTGACAGAGACAGTTTTTCCCACTCCTGCAATCCCCGTTGTCAGCACTTTTCTGTTTCGTCGACCTGTGTCACACTGGACTTTAAACATGTCATTACACTCGATTGGCTTCTCCTTGGCAGTCAGTCGGTTGTGATTTGATTCGATCTGTATCACCTCATGGTCGTTCACTCTTCCTCCAGTCTCATTCTCCACCACATATAAATCAGTGTAGACATCGCTCAGGTATTCTTGATGACCCGTCTCTGAATTACCAATCAATATCTTCTCGTAGTCCTGTTTTAATTTGTTCTTCAGTCTGCGGCTGATCTCTGTGTAATCATGAAAAGTAACTTCTCTATCGTCTGCAGTTGAGCCTTTAAGAAATAGGGAAAAAGACAGCAAAGACTAAATTATCATGTTTTTCATAAAGTCTGAAGACCTCTATAATGAAGAAATGATGGTTGCACCTTGTTGTTTCTCTAGTGTCTCCGTCGCTGAGGTTTTTTGTGGCTCTGTGAGGAAAGAGAAAATTAGTAAATTTATACAAAGGAAAGAGACAATAGATACAATTACACAGAAGAATAAAGTGACAAGTACCTAAAGCATTTCTGAACAGTATGGCTACACACTAAACTTCCTTAAGAATAGGATTCACAACTACTGAGCATTATTTCATATATGATTGTTCATAAGCAGTCTGTCTCAGAAAGCACAGTTATTGTGTCTTTTTAAACATTACAGTTTATTATATTATATTTTTATTATATGAATTGTATTATAGTCATTATTATATATAAACTACTGTATATTACCATTTCCTGCAGTGTTTAAGCTGTAGTTGATGGTCACTGGGCCTGTGATGGTGTTTCCAGTGAGTACAGGAGCATTTACAGTTGCTCCTGTTTCAGCTTTCACATCAACACTGCTGCTCATCTGTCCTGGAATAGAGATAGAGAGATTAATTACATCGCTTAAATCACAACTTTAACATTTCTGATATTATTTTTTCTTTTATCACTATTACCTTCTTTTAGTTTTTTGTTTTCCAGCTCATCTAGTGTGTTATCATGCTGTTCAACAGAAGCCATTGTCCTTTACTGACTTACAGCTGTTGGACAAGAACACACGTGTCTATAATGAATCGGCTGTTACCAGACACTTTCCAAAAATATAAAAAAAGTGCAGAGTATAAGTGCTGTCAATCGATTTAAAAATAAACAAAAACATTTTTAAAGATTTTTTGGCAATTGTGATAAACAGTAAAGTTTTTAATATATTTTGATATTGTAATACTTTCACATTAAATCTCCAAAATAATGTAGAAACAACATAAAGACATAAATTTGTGTACAGATATTGCTGTAGCTGGCCAACAACGGCCCGTTCGAGGACCTTAGCCAGAAAAGTTAGATTGGCAATAGGCCTATAGATAAATCTTCAGGATCAGAGCCAGGCTTTTTAAGAACTGGTGTAATAGTGGCTGTCTTAAGAGCCAAAGGGACGTGCCCAGTAGCTAAGGAATTGTTAATAATTACGGTTATAGCAGGACATAAGCATGTGAAGTACATGTTTAGAACCTCATTAGGCAAAGGGTCAAAGAGCATGTGAAAGAGCTCATAGACATGATTCATTTCAAAGTATTATCTATGCTGACAGTAGTAAAACTAGACGAGGAAGTGGAAAGTGAATTTTTAAAATGAGACTCAGTAGACAACCAAGACAAGCCCGTTAATCTGTTTAACTGTTAATGCGTTATTGTTGCATTCACTTGCCCTAAATTCAACACCAGAGATTTTCTTCAAAGACTATGCAGTGATATTTTATATTTGATTACTGTCTGTGCTTGAAAATCTAGTTTAGATCTACATGAAAAACCTGAAAAGAACTGTTTATTTAATTTGTATATGTTTGCTCTGTTGTATTTGTTTGTGCTATTGCTCGTGATTGTATTATTTGTTATTTTATTACTGACTGTCTTTAACAATATTTAGAATTTATATGAGTTAGTAGGCTAGTAGTTTTTGGCATCATAACCTTATCTATTAAGGTAACATGGATCAAAAACAACTTAAACAACTAGACCTATTTTATTTTTTATATTTATTACTTGGTGGGGCCAGTGTACATTTTGGCAGGGCAAGTACAAATTTAAACCACCCGATGGGTCAGTAGAAAAAATCCTTAGTGCTGAGCCCTGATTTTACACATCTCTTGCTACATCCTCTGTGAACAAATTTGACTGGATTATATAACTGGATTATATGCAATTATAATTCTCTGTCAAATTTGTCCTCGATATTTCCATGTTGTTTTGGTTGGGTTTAATGATAATACACGAGTCCTAAACCCCAGATAGAGGACAAAAACATGACAGACTCGAGCCCTAAAAAAGTGAGCATACACTTTCGATAAGCAATTTTGAGAACACTAAGAAAAGAGCACATTCTTTTCGCCTGTTTGCACACTTTAAACACACGTTTGCACCATTCATTGTGTTCATTCAACACCGTTTTTTCTTATGATAAATACACGTCAAAAATGCATTTTCAGGGACTTCAAAGCGCACGTCCAAAAAATTTTGTAGCAAACCATGTCAAACATTTTGCTGTCAAATTGCACTCTTTTGATGGGTCAGTGTGCAATAAGACGCCCGACCAGGCGTATATGAATACTTAGGCTTGCCATAACTTCTATTTCATGATTGAACAAACAATAACACACAGAACTATGCCAAAATGCCTGTTTTGTCAAGTATTTTCATAAGAGCGGTCTTAAATGCGTTAAATAACGTCTTAAATGACCTTAAAGAGTTATGAGTAAATGAGATGCGCGTCAGATCCGCATCATATGTGACAGCAGCTCTTGAAGTGACAGCAGCCTAATAAACCCGTTGATGCTATGTCATTTGTGATGTATGCTGTTACTTGCCACTAGGTGGAGACCTGTACATATATCTTTGTTATCACAAGTAAAGAGAACAAGAATGACATTGACAGTGAACAACTCGTGGTGTGTCTTCTCTTTATTATAATTGTGTTTTCCTAAGTGTTAAGCCTAAACAGCTAGCTAGAAGTTACCATAAGACATTACACGGTGTCAGAAGTTCACAATGGATCAGCTAAAACCTCCAAACGAACTGAGTTTTGAAGGAAATGCCGCAGAAAACTGGCGAACCTGGATACAGAAGTTTGAGTTGTATCTCGTTGCAAGTGGAACATCTGAGAAATCAGGCAAGATAAAATGTGTTACTTTTCTTCATGTTGCCGGAGATGAGGCGATTAAGGTATTTAATACCATGGATTTTGACGAGGAGGAAGCGAATGATTATGAAGCACTGAAAGAGCAATTCAGGCGCTACTGTGAACCAAGGAAAAACTTAACATATCTGAGACACATGTTTTTCACTCGAGCTCAGGGACCAACTGAATTGATTGATGCTTATGTGACTGAGTTAAAAAACAAAGCCAAAGAATGTGAATTTGCACAGCTGACTGATTCACTGATCAGAGACCGCATAGTGTGTGGCGTTAACAATGATCAAACTCTTAAGGGAACCGGATCTGGATCTGAACAAAGCTGTGGATATCTGCAGGGCGAGTGAAGTCACAAAAAGTCAAATCAAAGCACTCCACGAGGAAAATGAAGTGACTGTGAACAAAATTAGCAAACTAAAGCTAACTAAGAAGTCACCTGGGAATAGTTCTGCTCCGAACGCATGGTCAAAGAAAGAAGAGGAATGTACCAGATGCGGTTATAGGCATGAACCGAGGAAGTGTCCTGCATATGGACAAATATGCAAAGTGTGTCGTCGAAAAAATCACTTCGGAAGGATGTGCAAACCGCAAATGCAGGGTTCGACTAAAAACGACAAAACAAGGTTCACAGTGAGAAAAGTTCATGAAATTGAACAAGAGGATCACACAGAACTGTTTGTGGGTGCCCTTGAAGAGAAGCAGACTGGAAAGAAAACGGAGACACAAGTTAGCGAAGCAACTGGAAGACAAGACAAGTGGACAGAAGCACTTAAAGTAAACAAAAGAGCACTTTCTTTTAAACTGGATACTGGAGCGGAGTGCAACGTGATTTCATATAAAGACTTCAGAGCAGTTGCAGGAAAGTCCATGTCAATGTGCAAGTCTAACTGTGTGTTAGTAGCATACTCAGGCCACAAGATGGAGCCAAGGGGTAAAGTAAAGCTCGTCTGCCAGTTCAAAGAGAATGAAGCTGAAATTGAGTTCCAGATTTTAGAGAAAGACTCACCTGCTATCCTGGGAAGGTCAGCATGCACAGAGTTAGGACTAGTCAAGAGAGTCTACAAGGTGGACTGTGAAGAAAACACTGACATTCTGAAAGAATTTGATGATGTCTTCAATGGGTTGGGGTGCACACCTGGGGTGCATCATATCAAGATTGATTCGACAGTGTCTCCAGTGATACATCCACCCAGAAAAGTGCCGATCGCACTAAAAGACAAAATAAAAACTGAATTAAGCAGAATGGAAAGTCTTGGAGTGATCGTCAAACAGACAGAACCAACAGATTGGGTCAATAGTATGGTGACGGTTGTGAAGCCGAACAAACTTCGAATCTGCATTGATCCCAAAGATTTGAACAAAGCTATCAAAAGAGAACACTTTCCACTCAAGACAGTTGAAGAAGTAGTGAGTGAAATGCCAAATGCAAAAGTTTTTTCTGTGTTGGATGCTAACCATGGCTTTTGGCAAATTCAACTGGATGAAGAAAGTTCCAAGCTTTGTACATTTAATACACCTTTTGGTAGGTACTGTTTTAAGAGGCTACCTTTCGGTGTATCATCAGCCCCAGAAGTCTTCCAGAAGTGCATAGCACAAAGGCTCGAAGACCTGGAGGGAGTCGTGAATATCATGGATGACATACTCGTGTGGGGAGAAAATGCGGAACAGCATGATGAAAGGCTCAGGCGGCTTTTAGAGAGAATCAGGAGTATAAATCTGAAACTAAATCGGGAGAAATGCAAAATCAGAATGTCTGAAATAAAGTACATAGGCCATGTACTGAGTGGAGAAGGTTTGAAGCCAGACCAAGACAAAGTCAAAGCAATTGTGGAGATGCCTAAGCCACAAGACAAAGCTGCCTTGATGAGGTTTCTTGGCATGGTTCAATATCTTGCAAAATTTGTTCCAAACCTGTCAGAGATCAGTGCGCCGCTGAGGAAACTCCTGGAAAATGGTGTAGTGTGGCACTGGGAAACTTCACAGCAAAAGAGTTTTGAGATGCTGAAGACACAACTGAGCAACGCCCCAGTTCTCAAATTCTTTGATGTCAACAAGGACGTGACTCTTTCTGTGGATGCAAGTTCAGAGGGTTTAGGTGCTGTCATTTTGCAGGATGGACATCCTGTAGCATATGGTTCAAGATCACTGACTGACTGCCAGAAAAGGTATGCTCAGATTGAAAAAGAGCTTTTAGCCATTGTGTACGGTTGTACACTTTTCAGCCAATACCTCTATGGTAAACCAGTAAGAGTGCAGTCAGATCACAAGCCACTGGAGACACTGTTCAAAAAGCCTCTAGAAAAAGCGCCAACACGACTGCAAAGGATGTTGATGAAACTTCAACCGTATGATCTGCAGGTAACCTACAAACCAGGAAAGGAGTTGAAAATTGCAGATACACTTAGCAGAGTCTACCTGGAAGAAGAAGCAGAACAGTTACTAGACAGTGACTTGGAAGTTCATCAGTTGTCAGAGTGTCTACCAATTTCAGAAGAAAAACGTGAAGCAGTCAAGAAAGCTACAGAAGCAGATGGAGAACTGCAGATGGTAATGGCAGTAGTCAAGACAGGATGGCCTAAACAAATCAGACATGTGCCAAATGCAGTGAAAAAGTACTGGACATTCAGAGAAGAGCTGACCATTTCAGAACGACTGCTGTTCAAAAACACGAGGCTTGTGGTTCCACAAAGTCTTCAAGCAGAAATGCTGGAGAGGATTCATGAAGGTCATTTGGGAGTTGTAAAGTGTAAAGAGAGAACAAGAGATGTATTGTTTTGGCACAGCATGGGAAAATAAATTGAAGGTGTGGTGTCAAAGTGTGCTGTGTGCAACACTTTCAAAAGGAACAATACCAAAGGACTGGTATCCTCAGTCTAATTGTCAAAGTGAAAGAGCTGTACAAACCATCAAAAACCTACTCAAGAAGGTGCAAGAAAGTCAAGGAGATCCGTACATTGCTCTTCTTGAGTACAGGAATACGCCGCTAGGTGGAGTGAAGTTATCTCCCGCACAGCTTCTTATGGGCCGTAGATTGAAAACCAGAATACCAACAGCGAGTAAACTGTTACAGCCGCAGCTGCACAAAGGTGTTCAGCAAAGCCTAAAAGACAGGCAGCTGAAGCAAAAGTTCTACTATGATCGTGGGGCTAGAAACCTGCCTACTCTGAGTGAAGGAGAAATGGTGAGGCTGAGAGCTGAGAATCGTTGGCAGCCAGCTGTAGTGGTGAAAAGTCTTGACAAACCGAGGTCATTCTTGGTTCAAACACAGGGTGGAGAAATCTACAGAAGAAATCGAAAACACCTGCTAAAGACCAAAGAGCTGAGTTTCCAGAATTCACACTTTCAGGACTCATTCGATCCAGTTATAAATGACTGTGTTCCTGATGTCGTTGAATCAAAGCAGGCATTGCTGCCTGTGCCATCTCCTGCAAAGATGTCTTCGGTGTCTGAAGGTGTTGCTGAAGAAACTGTGAAGGTGACTCGTTCTGGTAGAGTGGTTAGACCTCCGAAGCGTTATTCTTGCTAAAGTAAGCAAGTAGTTACCTAAAGTAAAGTAGAGGTTGAGATCTGTTCAAAGATCTCAAGTTTGCAATACTGGCTTTCTAATTAGAAATAAGAGTTCAAGTTTATAGTTGTGTTAAAAAAAAAAAAAAAAAAAAGGAAGATGTGATGTATGCTGTTACTTGCCACTAGGTGGAGACCTGTACATATATCTTTGTTATCACAAGTAAAGAGAACAAGAATGACATTGACAGTGAACAACTCGTGGTGTGTCTTCTCTTTATTATAATTGTGTTTTCCTAAGTGTTAAGCCTAAACAGCTAGCTAGGAGTTACCATAAGACATTACATCATTGATGTTAATCAAAGAACAAAGGTAACGGAGATTGTTGTAGCAGAGAAAATAATAGCTTTAATAAGGGTTAATTTCAATTTCTGTATATTTCCTTCCTGTTAGACAGGTAGGAAGGCCACAGGTAAATGTGACATTTATTATAATACATCATACATGCGTGTGTGTTTATGTCGAATTGTCGTAAAGCAATTCGTGTTTCGCGCTCGTTCTCGTTCTCGTTCTCGCTTCTCACGAGACTTCCAATTTCTATCTTGCCGGGACGGTAGTCCCCAAGTTGCAAGGTTGGTTTTCCGCCTGGGAACGCTGGGGGGAGCGGGGAAAGTCACCAATATCACCAGAACAGGTTGTTTAACCATCCAAATGATTTCTAGACAGTTTTATTAAGTTAAAAAAGTTACCAAGTTCTCCTTTAAGTTCACTTACATTACAAGTTGATATTTTATTTGAAGCCTAACAAATGTTGAAATCGATAGCTTTTAGAGATGAATGTCTATAATTAATGTTTAAAAAATCATTTATCATAGAGACATCAGTAGCTGCATTAGTATCAGTGATACTGGCCTTGATTTATAAAAAGATGCCATTAAACAAATATTTAAAATACACTGTCTTAAAGTTGTTTCTACATTAATTTGGAGAGTAACTGTGAAATTATTGCAATATAAAAATATTAAAAACTCCAAAGTTTTTAAACTTGATTAACTCGTTATTTTTTGTATCCGTTAAAAGCAATATTAAAAATATTATATTAATCATATCATATAATTAAAATATCATATTTATTGTTACTACTGTAAAGCTATTTTAAATTATCGTGGGATCTCATTCAATGCTTTCAGAATCTTTACTTTTTAAAATGATTCAGTAATTTTTTTAAATGAACGTTTTAATGAATATATTGAACAAAAATGAATTCATTTATTTATTAAAACATATTATTATAGCTAAAACATGGTTGAATATTTACAAAAAGAGATGACTGGACGAGGGGGACATGTCAGACCTTTGCCATTGTTCCAGGCCACACCATCGAGACCGAGTCTTTGCTAGAAGCTGTTCATCTTTGTTTCAAAGATTTATTTTGTTTTTCATGATAAATACACAACGCAGTGTTTCCCCGCCTGGGAGTTTCTCCAGCATGCCGTGTATCACATTGATGGAAAAGAGTTTTCTGTAAAATTTGAGGACAACAGTTGTTTCAGGCCCACGTGATATTTAGTCGCATTTGAAATGTTTGTTGCTGTTCTTAATAAATCATCACATCTTAATAAATGAAATCATAATCGTATAAGAGTTCAAATGAGCTGCTTAATGACTTTTAAAAATGCATTGTGTAATATTTAGGAGGATCTGTTGTTGACAGAAATGCAATATCATATACATAACTATGTTTTCAGTGGTGTATAAAGACCTTACTTAATGAACCTTTATGTTTTTATTACCTTAGAATGAGTATACATTGTATAATTGTAATAAGTGTACAAAAAAGAAGTCTTAAAGAAATGTATTAAAAATGTATTTAAAAAAAAAAACAATTAAATGAGATTGAAATCACATATACAGTGGCCTCTCTGGTTTATTGTATTACATTCGTAATATAACAAATATTTGTTACTAATTTTAATATGGAAGTTAGACAGGAAATAACCCAGTACATGAGTAAGACTTAACCCAGCAAGATGGTTAATTTCACCCACTGGTTGGGTCAAATGAATGACCCAGAAATATGGGTTAAATGGTAAAACCCAGCGCGTGTTCTGTCCAATAGTGACCCAGCGGTGTGGTTAAGGTTGGGTTATTTTTTAACCCTGCCGTTTTTAGAGTGCAACTTTCAATGCAAACCGTAACCCGTTTCGACCTAAACTGACAGTGTAAAAATGCATTATGTCCTTATGCCTTATATAGACTGATTAAATGTAAGCAAACTTTCATGATCATGATCAAAACATACTCTGAAAAGCTTGTGTGATCAGGCCGTACTCTTCCTTCTACATGCTCTTCAACAGAACAGCTCTTCATACAGCGTCAGTTGAGAGTGTGTGTCTGACGTTGTATGAAAGCCTTACGACAGTCGAGTGTCTCACAGAACAAACCAATGTACAAGAGTCTGATGAGAAACACTCCTGAAACTGTAACTAATAAAGCTGCTTTCAAATGATTCACAGTGGCCCCAATATTGATCCGAACCATGCGTCCCACTCAGAGGAGAAAAGACATGATCCGTATTGAGTTTAGCTAAACTGTGCACTGCTCTTCAGTGTTGTCTGGGATATATGAACATGTAACAGTTGCATGTTCCTCCCTGGGAGGCTAACAGAATATCAAGAGCCATTCGATTTAGTAAAACAAGCTTCCTCATTACATGCACTTCTTCTGCAATGTCAGCAACAGAACTAAGTGAGTTTTGCTGTGTCCTCAAACACCAAAGGTGGCCTCATGTAGTGCCTGTACTTCATTCTGTACATTGATCATATTTTCAGTTTCAGAGATTCAATTCTCGATCTGTGTCATGATTAAAAGATGTTTGACATAATCCTCTCCTCTGACATTACTCACATTGCCAGTAATAGAAGCCAAGTAACATCCTTAAAATCCCTTACAAAGGAATAGATAAGCTTTGTTACCACAAACAAAGTGTGTGTCATTAGAACAACGAGTGTTTTGATTTCTCATTGTTAGAAGAGTTTTGTCACATCTGGAAAATTCACACATCTGGCTTAGACTTGCTCACTACATTCTTCCCTTCAAGGCACCAGGAAGAATTCACTTATTCCCTCCAGATTTCACATTAAGACAAACTGATATCTATAATCAGTACTGTTATATACAGTCAAATGTCGTGAACTATAATGTTAATGAGAATAATTTCAGTAGTGACATACACTGCTCGTGAACAGCAGTTTGTTGTGCCAGGAATAATCAGCCACATTATAGACACATCTGTAAGCATTTGATTTTGTCAATGGTTCAAAATTGAGCATTTAGCACAAGTTTCACCCTGTAATTTCCAAAAGTCATTGTGAAAATCTATTTCTTTACCACCTCATATTCTCTGTTTTTAACTTTTCCCTTTTACACTTCTGCCATTTGTTGTCTCAACATTAAGGCAGTCTATGCTCTAGTACTGTTACTCTAAACGAGTTATCTGACAGGTTTATCATTTTGATACTAGAATTAGTTGATTTCTTCAATGATCATCATACTACGGTAGTTAAGCAGTGAGTAATGTTGTTGTACAGGAAACATAGTTTAGATTGTTGAATGGCAGGGCTGTCCATCACCAAATTACACAAACATCTCCTTAAAATGTCTACAAAACTGATCTGAGATCAGGTAAAAACCATAAACACTTGTTTACTGGGATCGGCCCCCAACAGCAAACCATTGAAACTTCGAAACATTTGGAAACAGTTGTGACGTAACAAAGCCATTTTTTACCGAATTCACATATGAAAGCGGCCATCACTAGTGAAGACAAATATTTGATTGAACAAGATCCAAACTGGAGTATAAAGTCAGTATCTCTGTGCTCTTTGATGCGGGATAGTTCAACTTGCAAAAATCATATAAGGCCACAGCGCTCGAGAATTTGGAGAAAAATAAAAGCCTTTATTCATGGCTATAACATTTTTATGAACATTCATATATCCGCACAGCAAGTGTGTGTGAGGATCACATGCCAAGGACATGGAGAGGAGTGAGAGGAGTTAGTTTTAACCACAGAGGAATGTGAATGCAATCTAGCATAGCTTCCACTGATGCATATGTTGACTGAAGTATTCTCTTTAAGGAATGAGGATTGTGTAGCATGAGATATACATTCAATTTTAAACATGAACATGATTATCTACCTTGTAAAGATAATGTAAGTTCCTTTGGTCAGCATATAAATTCCCAACCTTTGTGTATTGACGAATGAAGACCATCTCTCCAGTAAATTGTTTTTCTCTGCTATGTCTTGACATATAATAATAAATAAGAGATCTCATGGCATCTCATGGTGTTTGCTTCTGTGATTCAGGGAAAAAAGCTTTTACAAGTCTAGACTAGTGCCAGCGCTGCCAACTCTCAGACATTCAGTGCGAGACTCACGCTATTGACACTGCTCTCACACTTACTCACGTTACACAACTGTATTCTAACTTCTCTTTCTAAGCTTTTTCCGTTTTTTTTTTTTTTTTTTTTTGTTCTGTGGCCTGATTTCAAAGCCCTTGGAGATCTTCCTGAAAGATGATCCTCATGATTGATATCCACTGTTACAGCAGTGTCAGCTTGACAGATGTCATTGTTCTCATTGGCATCTTCAGTCAGGGTGGCATTGCTGTAACCAGCGGCAGATTTCATGCTAAGGTGGCATTTGTCAACTGGGGAATTCTCTTTATTTTCCCCTGACACTTTGCACAACAAAAGTGAGGAGCCACTTAACTCTATATTATTACTTCTAAAAATCTTGAGTCTCACCTTATTTTTCAAAACTTTTGCTGTTTCTTTTGCTTCCTGTTTAATCCGTGTTTCAGACAGCTCTGTACGTTAACAATGGAGCGGTTCATAGAGTTTTATTTTGAACTTGGACTTAAGTATAAAGAAATACGGATACATCAATTGTAACGGTCACCAGCTGGAGTGCCCTTGAGAGCCACCAGAGGGCACTCCACACTAGACTATTGTCACTCTCACAAACTACATTTCCCAGAACTCACTGCCCGGACTCATCACTGATTGCATTCACCTGTGCCTATTTATTCCATGTTCACTCACTGCAAAGTTTTGTTTGTCACACTGCATTTCTGAGCATTCTCCCTGGTTTCATGTTTCTTGGTTTTTTGGATTTCTTGCCCTGTTCCCTGGATTACTCTTTTGCCTCTGACCCCTGCCTGTTTTGTTTGTTTGTTTTGATTGTTTGTTTTTACGGACTGCCTGCCTGTGTTTGACCTATTGCCTGTTCTTTGGATTGCCCCTTAACCCCCTGGGGTCGGCGGTATCGCCGGCGATACCAGCTCGCTTTTTTTCTTATCAGTTCAAAAAAAATTTATTTTGCTCTGTTGACTTTGATGTATGAAACTTGTTTATAATATCAATCGATTCTGTTAAATGTGTATTATTTTTGTGTATACTCACAATAAAAACAAACTGTTGTGCTTTTTGCCAAATAAAGAAAAATAAACATGATGAGAGTTCTGCCTTCTCTCTGTCAGTTAAGTCCATTCTGAAACAAGTCCGAAAATGAACTGTAACTCAGCGAATACTCAGTCAAACAGACATACAGAGACACAGGCATGAAGCTTGAATTCTCTTCTTTAAAATGAGGTAATTTATATAAAAAACAAATATTCTCATCTTGTGAAATCTGTATTAAAAGAGAGCGATTCCAGTCGAGCTCATTAGAGCTAATTCAAATGTAATGTGACCACGCCCCGGAGAGCGTGTGCTATTCAAACGCAAATTCTGAGAACCATTTCACACCTGTGAAACGCCCACATCAGCTGTAAACACAGCGCGCCGCGAGTGAGGCATAATATAGCCTACCTAATAATCCTGGAGAAAAGTTTCCTCAGAACAGTGCTGATATGAGGAGCAATAGATCCCGCTGAGGAGTGAGGTAGGCTAAGTTATCTTTTCTCAAGTGTTAATGTGGAATAACGTTATGGAATAAATGCTTTGCTGTACTGAGATGAGTAAAAATCGACTGAAATATGTTGAAATAAAATGTCTTTGTATAAGCAACGTATTAAACTACAAATTAACATTTATATGCCCTAATATTTCATAAAAACTACGTTACAGTCAGGCGAAATATGAAAGACAACATTTTGTTGACTAGATTTGGGTACAGTTTTTACTGTAGAATATACTGCCACATCAAATAAGCTTTTGTTTAGCAATTTCTGCTCATATGTTCTATATATATATATATAATACTATTTTTGTCAAAAATAAAGTCATAAACTAAGATGTTAGATGGTCCAATGTTGGCTATATTCAAACTAATGAATACATATGATAAAATGTAGGCCTATAATCATTTTTTTACAAAGAAAGAGTACACTTGAAATATTGTTGAAACTGTAATTATTGTTGTAATTGTAACCTTTTTAATAAAATAGCAAAACATATTTACAAGATAGATGTAAGCAAAATCTTAAATGGTCAATATAAGTCTTCTTCTAAATATATCTTTTGTCCTTGCATTCATTCTTGGCTCAGTCCGTGTCACACCTGAATGAATGGCTCATTATACAGAGTCATTATGCAGAGTGGGTGGGACATTGTATTCTCAGGTGTAAACCACTCCTCCTTCACGCCCCCCTCGCATATTGGCTTTCCAAGCAAAACCTGTTTTACACAATTTAAATCAATGCATTGTTTTATGTGAACGATAAAGCAAGACTATTTTCACATAATTTTGAAGCCAGAACTCGAAGCGACAACATCCATTAGTCAAAAGTCTTTTTGACACATATTTAGTATGAGTTTTGTGGTCTTATTTCAGCAACTTTCATTTTTATTTTTTCCAATAACCACGCATAAACATTATTCTCTTAAAAATACAAACATCTACATACATGTTGCTCGCATATTATGGTTGCCCTGTTTGTGCTATATAGAGTGAATTTACACCTTTGCCATTATCATGTTTATAAATAACTGAAAAAAGCACAAATGTCAGGGCATGTCAGAACATCCCAAGGGCCCCAAAAACACCTTAGACCCCAGAGGGTTAAATAAAAGCTCCTTCATGTCTCTGAGCAGTTCGTGACATCAATGGTTTGTGGTAAGATCCATTTCCATTTTTTGAGACATCCTTCAACTTTTTCTAAAACATTGTCCCAATTTTTCTAAAACATTTTCCCAATACACACAAGTATCATCTCCAAGACAAACACCAAGATATTTAAACCCACCCTTGTTCCAAATCAACCCGGCAGGTAAAACAAGTTTTATACTTAACTCATCACTGATTGTTACAGCTTCACTTTTCCCCCAGTTAATTTTAGCAGAGGACAATACACCAAAAACATTCATATTTTCTACAAGGGTGTCAATGTCTTCTTGTTTTTTGACAATGACAACAACATCATCGGCATAAGCAGATCATTTAAAAACTGTTTCACATCCAGGAAGGTTTACACCGAATAGAGATTGTCTTAATTTGTGCAGAAGAGGCTCTATGGCCAAGGAGTACAGCATACCAGATAATGAACATCCTTGTCTGACCCCCCTATGAACTTTAAAAGGAGCACTTAAACCACCATTGAACTTTAAAATACTCTCAATGTCACTATACAAGACTCGAATCATGTTTATAAGGCCAGAGCTGAACCCAAACACATCTAACGTTTGCCACAAATACAGGTGTTCGACTCTGTCAAAGGCCTTTTCTTGATCAAATGAAATTAGGCAAAATTCAAAACCCAATGAATTGGAGAGGTCCAAAACATCGAGAATTAAAATGATATTGTCAGATATCAACCTATTGGATATACAATCAGTCTGGTCAACATGAATAATATGCTCCATAACTTTTTTCAGTCTCTTTGCCAACACCTTTGACAAAAGCTTGTAGTCAACCGCCAGTTCTTGATCACTTGTAAATCCCTTTTTTGGGGGAGAAGAGTGAGGATTGCTCTCCTGCAGCTCAATGGTAAATGTCCTTTACTTAAACTGTCTCTGAGAACAAGCGACAAATCTTAGCCAATCACAGGCCAGAAAACTTTATAAAAGTCCACAGGAAGGCCATCAATGGCTGGAGCTTTACCGCTTTCTAGACTCTGCAATGCAGAATGTAGTTCATCAGCAGAGATCGGTGCATCCAACTCTGCATTATCCTCCTCGGAAACCCTCATAAAAGGACTGCGCCTTTAACAAATGACATTTAATTTCTTAACTTTAAACAAACTGATAAGGGAAACTCTCTTTGCATCCTCTCTGGCACCATTGATGTTTAAAGAACCCCGCTTTATGTCACAAATAGCAAATGTTAATTTGCATTTTAACAAAACAGAGAGGTTAACACAAAAAAAAAAAAAAAAAAGACACTTAACCATCATTAGCTATTTAACTTTTATCATAAATTATTTAGAGTAAAAATGTCTTGGTCTGTAAAGGTCAGTTGGCCGGGGTGTTCTGTATTTTCATGAATAGTTTAACTGAATCAAGGAACAACTTAAAATCTGGGAAAAACTCATCAACTTTAGCTGATATCAAGCCTTTGGTTCTTTGTTAAAAGGACTGAATTTTGGTGAAAGAGTAAGCACTCTCCACATCCATCTGTGTGTCTCCACTAACATCACTTTCAGACTCTTCGTGTTCATCAACCCATCATCTGACTGAGAAGAACAGCTCATGGGACTCGTCTTTGACACTTTTGTAACTTGTTCAGTGTTTGATTTATTTTCTGTATTTTTTTAAATTTGGAAATGTCAGCATCCAATAAAACCTCTTCCTCATTAAACAACACTGACTCAGCTACTCTAGTCGCGGTTTAACCAGTTCTCTGCGGTTCGCCAGGTAAAGAGGCTCCGCTTTCGGCCCGAATGGGCGGTGGGTCCGCTGCATTAACAGCCCACATCTCACCTGCTCTCTCTGGGCATGAGTAAATAACATGCCCTACAGTCCCACACCTAAAGCATTTCATCATCTCTGATGTTACATGCACAGTGTAGTCAAAGTCATCAAACTTAAACTTCAACAACAAATTTAATTCTTCATCGCTCTTTTTGAGAATCATGTGTACATGTCTCCTAAAAGACACAACGTGTTTAAGATGAGGAGATTTACAGCTGATAGGAATCATCTTTATCGGAGGCACTAGTTTTCCGTGTCTATGATAATGTGCAAATGAAGGAACACAGATACATTTCCATAATGACCAACACAACCTACCAAGAGCAGCGGAAATGAAAAATAACGATGTTTTGGAAAGTGATATTTTCAGAGAAAGTCTTCCTCTGGCGTTCCACATAAAGGAGGACGAGTGGAGTAAAAGAATCGGCTCAAAAGATTCGGTCATGAAGTCGTCTCGGAGATCTCAATGCATAAATTTATTCGCTTAGCACCGGCGCAGCCCCGCATTTCCTAATGATTTTCCTGTTGTTGTTTTTTTACTCTGTCACTTTAATTAAAAAAATAAAAATAATAATACTCATTAAAAACATCAGATTCGGCGCAAAGCAACATCATCTTTCTGAACACTCAATGCCAGTGCGGCACAAACACTGTGTGATGCGTGGGCTGAATATAACATTAGGAAGGAGGAGGATCCAAAATCAGGAATGCTTTGAGTGAAGGGCATGTAAAGCAGTTCAGGAAAATAGGGACACCCAAGCAATAGCAACAACCTAGCAACCACCCAAAATACCTTAGCAACCACCCAGAACACCATAGCAACCGCCTAGTAATACCATAGCAACCACACAGAACACATCTATCTATCTATCTATCTATCTATCTATCTATCTATCTATCTATCTATCTATCTATCTATCTATCTATCTATCTATCTATCTATCTATCTACTTTAAACTATACTTTAAACTACTTTTAAACTTCAAACTACTTTAAAGTTCTTCAAAATTTCTGGTCCAAACTTTCTCAAGCCAACTTGAAGTTTGTCTCCTCAAACTTTTTAATCTAGTTTATTATTTATTTATTTATTTATTAATTAATTAATTATTATTATTATTATTGAGTAGTTTCACATAGGTGAAATAAAAACATTAAATAATTAATCATATTATTTACTCAGGCTTCTTCCTTTAAATATCACAATCCAGACACTTTAATTGGAGAGTATAGATTTTCTGTAGCCATCAAAAACACATCTGTTTGTCATAATCGATCTTCACTAAAGCTGATCGTCTGTGGATCAACGCCTGGCCGACAGAAGAGCGGAAGTGTTGAACATTTACATGTTTACTTTCCACCTCTGTATATTTCAGATTGTAAAGAGCCTGTAAATTAATGTAAACTAAAAGCAGAATCCCTAGAGCTCGATATTATTATAATACTGAAGATTAATGAAAGACCTACCGTGATGTGATATTTGTGCCAGTGTAAAATATGTTTTGGCTTTCTGTCACCCTGTATGAGTTTGCATTCTGTGATCTGTCTACGCTTTCTCTTCCTCTCTGTGGTTTTCCTGCCTGCAACTTTGACACAAGCAGAAAACAGGCTAACGCATGTACTGACACACATATCCTCTGTCCAACTGTATTAAACTGAGAAACAACTGAGCAGCAATCTGGTCTCTGTGTCTCTTATTTGGTTCTCCAAGTGCACTGTCAGGCTTCACGAGATTTGGAGGGCATTGCAGAAGACTGTAGATAATCAAGAAGTTATTATTGGGTTACTGTGTGTGCGTGTAAAGTAAGTGATTATTGCTGTATTTCCTGTGTTGACAGAGCGTCTGCTTATTCTTATGTTATGAAGAGTAGCCAATTAGCACATATAGCTTGTATAATACATGTGTGAGTCCATGTAGTCTTTTTCTAGAGTGTTTCTACATTATTTTGATGTGAGATGCTTGTGTATATCTCATACATCATGTTATTGTGGATATAAGTGATATTTAGAGATGATTATTAACATGCAATTATCATTCACGTGCTGATAGCGCCCTCTTGTGGAGATGTACAGAATAATCACTCAACTGTGGGTTCAATAGTGCTTTATTAATGTCATTGTGTATATATATATATATATATATATATATATACAGTTGAAGCAAATGTGCCATATTGTGTCGAGGCTTCGAAACAATCCGACACCCGTCTCAACGGTGACACCTAGTGGTCACTTGCAGGTGTTGATCTGAAACAACCTTGACAACGAGCCATTAAAAAATGTGTTGTTTTTTTATTATTGCATTTTTCTAATAGTCTTTATCTTTCTCTCTCTCTCACACACAAACACACACACACGGAAATTGAATAAATACTTCGGATTTGGTATATGAGCAATTATTAATAACAACAACAAAAACACTAATAATAAGATTAATGAAACACCCCCATTCCTGCGACCTGTACAACCCCCTTAAGTGCAAGATGTCACTCTTGTCTGTCTTCAAAACTTGAGAGCCATGTGTTATTATATTTCAATTATAATTATATTTCAAACAATGCATACCTTGCTTAGATGGCCCAGCAGTGTCAGTAGCAGGCCTAGGTACAGGGGGAATGCCATCCTCTGCACCCTGCAAAATGGCAGGATGAGTGCTCCTCAAATGGCACATCATGGATGATGTATTGTTGCAGTAGGCTAGCTGCCGATCACAATACACACATCTCACTTTATTTGGGGTTTCTAAACGGAAATGCTCCCACACCACAGATGTACGGCATCTCTTCTGGGGAGTTTCCATTTTTATCTATCTATCTATCTATCTATCTATCTATCTATCTATCTATCTATCTATCTATCTATCTATCTATCTATCTATTAATCTATCTATGTATCTATATATGTTTCTATCTATTAATCTATCTGTATTATTTCCGTCTATGCATCTATTAATGTCACTATATGTATACTCTGTCTGTCTCTAGCCTATCAGTCAATGTGTAAATTTAAATGTAAGCTTAAATATAACAAATCGCACTATAAATGTCACTATATCACCAAAAATCCGCTATCTCAAAATCAAACTCCTCTCACAAAAACCCAAGAGGTCAAGATGCGTTGACTTAACTTTTATAGATGTGCGATTGTGTGGTCTGTTCCCGACCGTGTCAATGATCAAACGCTGATTTGGCGGACCATGCCACCTGTCGAAATATGACGAGTGGATAGTGCCACGGATAACTTACCGAAGTCGACAGTCGTGTACTTTTACGTGACAGAAGGGGCACGCCGCACCACAGACACGTGACACCAACGTGTGACTCCAACGTCGCACCACAGCACGTCGCACCACAGACGCATGACACCAACATCGCATCACAATAAAATAATATCTATTTTTCCCCCTAGCTTTTCTTATCTTTCCTTTGTTATCTTTCTAATCAATCAGTCTTTTCTTGTATTCTGATGACATTGAAAATATCATTGATACAAATTTTGTATTGTATACAAAGTTGTGTATGTCATTAATGTCATCTCTGAATGGTTTACGAACATAGTTTTTTTTTTTTTTTATAATTCACTCACTTTCTACTGGATATGAGGACTATGCAAATTATACACCATCAAAGTCACAACTTTTTGCACAATTATTAACAACAACTTTAAAGTTGAACAGATAAATTCATTAATTGTAATCTATAAACATAATATTCTGGAATGTGTCATTCTGAGTTTTTACTTTTGAAGGTGGTAATAATTTTAATTTACACAGCTGACCATAATGGGCGAATACACAATATGAAACTATTCACGATATTGTTTACAGGAGAAGGTGACAAGAAAGTATTTTAATAGCCTATTATTTTCAAGAAATCAACAATGAAAAAATATAAGACAGGGAAATAGTCTTTTAGTCACAAAATGCAAAACAATGTAGGTTCATGTTCAAATGTTCAAAACTAGGGCTGTCAGTATCGACTTTTTTATTTATATATTTTTTGGTCATAAAGATAGATCTGAAGTGAACAATAGCCTTTAGTATGACTTAAATACATATTACAAATGAGGCAATATAATTGGTTCAAATAAAGTAGGGTATTAAAAGTAATTAATTATTTTATTTTATTTAACAACACTATTAAAATACATGAAGAAATATATAAACAATGAACACGTATATTATGTACAAATGCCAACAGAGGGCGCAAGAGGGCTGACGATAATTGTTACACTTTACATCAAGAGCAGTACTACGGTGACGCATAGCTGCTGCCACATACATATTATTTCCCCCCCTCAATTATGTTGTATTAACTTTTCTCGAAATAACGTGATCTTATGTCGTTAAAACGACATATTTTTCTCGTAATAATGAGATGTCGTTAAAAACGACATTTTTTTTGCCTTTATAAGGACATGTGTAGTCATGTACAAAATATGCCTTTATCCACATAAAATTGACAGCCTATCGCGCCTTTAATCAATGAGGCCCTTTTTTAAAATATATTTTATATAGGCCTATAAGTTTTTTTTATATAATGTATTATATATAGCCTAAGATTTATTTTTGTTAATAGGCTATATCTTCATTACCTAGAGATATAATTAAACAAAAAGTAGTCAAAACACATCTAACAGAACATAGCCTAAGTTGTTTATTTTTTACAACATTGTGTTCTTATTTTGTTTAATTAACGAAATGTCAATCTTCATCTTTATAATACTGTAAGAAATAAAGTTATTCCATACAAGTTCTTTTCTTTCCATCCTTTATTTGGGTAGTGAATGAATAAAACAGAAGAAAGACCAGCCTGGGAAGCTAGGAAAAATAGCTCAGCTCCCAATATTCTGAACAAAGAATATATACTGAAAATGTATAGGGAGTATCACAATCTCAACCAATAAGATTATAAATGACATCATATCATATCAGATATACTTATATAACAATCCTATAAATGGTAAATATCCGGTAAAGTTTTCCTTCTGAGCCTTGTGGTCCGAAGGCTTTTCTGTATAATACATGGAAGAAAACGAGACCCTCTCTCCCTCTAACTCTGAGGGTCCTTCTTAATGTGAAACAGATGTGAGATTACATACATACAAAAGAATTTGCAAACAAGGCCTTTTCACTGTAAAGCACAGGGCCTTTTCTGTGGACACAACTTATGCTCTGGACAAAACTATTTTATGGATAAAGCTATTGCATGGACAAAGCTGAGATAAAGAAAATACATTTCTAACAATGGCCCCTTTGATAAGATAATTATCATATAACAGAATTATCATATCACATCATTCTCAGCATGTCCATTATGTGTAAGATAATACATTGGAACATTCAAACATTACGGATTTACAGTCCTGTTCATCAAAGCATATTGAGAAGATACAAAAGTATTCATAGCACGATAAATCAACATCCTAATAAATGGAATAATACAGCAAACAATAAATGCAAGGATTAACAGTATAGTTCCTATTGGAATTAATGCCGAGACAAGCATTTGCCTCCAACTCGTTAGCCAATTACCGAAGCCGCTTCTGTCACTCACTTCTCTTCTCTGTAATTCGTCAGCAATTTTTGTCATATTGTTTATTCCATCAGCTATAACATGACCATCTTCGTCATTCGCCGGGATAAAAGTGCAACAAGAAACACCAACAATAACACACACACCACCCCTGGCCGCAGTAATTTGGTCGAGAACTAAGCGGTTTTGAAGGGCTGTCAAGCGTACGGCTCGAAGTTCTTCTTGGACACCAGCCAAAGTGTCCCTTGTAGTTTTAATAAAAGAAATCAACTCATATCTTGTAACTTCTACTTCAAGTTGAAGATTGCCAATTCCTATTGATGGAAAGATACTTTCGAAGAATTTTTCCATACCAGTCCATAGTCGATGTTCTTTTGGTACTGGATTATCTCTTCCCAAACTACTAACTGAACTGCGGTCAGAGAGGGAGCGTGTGCTTCTTTGGTTCATCACATCATTTTTGTGTGGTCTAATAATCATGGAATATTCCTCTAAAGTTACCAGGGCACATCGTCCACTCCAATTAAAAGGTAACGAGGTGTAAACCATGTGCCCGCATAACCAGAACCAATCTCTTAAAGCTCTTGTTCCTCTTACAGATGGAACATACCTATTACAATTTTTTCCCGAGTAAAGTCCACAATACTCATCACACAACTCTTGAATCTCAGGAGTTGCTACTGTTGCTACAGGAGTTGAGATGTTTTAGTACATAGTTCTAAGTCAAATTTTCCTTTTCCTGACAAACAGCTAAGACAACAGGGCATGTTTCGTACTTCACAGCGACAATATATTTGACTACATTTACTCTCAGGAATTGTACCCAATGTTGCAGCTCCTACTTTTCTTTCG
Organism: Rutilus rutilus; assembly: GCF_951802725.1. Classification (NCBI taxonomy): domain Eukaryota; kingdom Metazoa; phylum Chordata; class Actinopteri; order Cypriniformes; family Leuciscidae; genus Rutilus; species Rutilus rutilus. The sequence goes on from NC_140212.1 coordinate 45,452,386, forward strand.
ATACAGAACAATGAGTCTGGAATGGGGCCTACAGTTGCCACTTTAACATGTACTTATACTGCAACTGTCACTTTCCTGTCATTAGGACAAGTCCAATTTATCGATGAATTTTGAGGTGCTAGCACTCCAACATTACTAATGAATAAAGGACAGAACAAGTCTTCTTCAGTCGTTGGTGATTTAACACTTACATGAGGTCCGGCAGCACTTTGTGGCATTTTCGTGCAAACATAACAGTCACCCTTTTTTCCTGTAGACTTAGCAGTGAAGTTGGCTAACCTCCACCACATATTGGAGGCAAACGCATGTGGTTCGTCTTCGTGAGCTAGCCAAGTTTCATTACCACTGCTAACAAGGGCTTGTGTATAAATGAGCATGGTTATCAGCACGAACAGGTGTAATAGCAACTTAGCAGACATGGCTTAGTGGATTCAATGAGAATTATTGCTAATCTCAATCAGCAATCTCGTTCTTCGTCTACTTCTCTTCCTCGCTCTTCCTTCGATCAGTGCTGGAGGTCCACTTCCGCATAGGCTTATGCGTTCCCCTGGGATGGAGCTGCCTTCACTCTGCTGGCGTGGATCCACTGCGGCTGGAGGTCAGTCAGAACACCGGTCCTCGTCACAGCGATCACCGTGGCAGGCCCCAAATAGTTTGGTTCCCCAAGTTTCGTGGGCTTCAGACACTTTATCAGCACCTGTTGTCCTGGAACGAAAGGATGAGTTGGCTTTTCTGAGGGAAGAGGGAGAGACAGAGAAACATCACCATTTATGCCATTCAAAGTTCTAACAAGGGAATCCACATAATCCGCGATGATCACCTCCGTGTCACCTGTGGAAAGATTGCCAGCGCGACCTCTGACCCAAGGGGTCGGGAAAGGTCTACCCATGAGAATTTCGAATGGAGACATTTTTGTGGTGGCTGATGGAGACATTCTCATTTCTGTCAATATGGCGGGCAACAAATCAACCCAATTTCTGCCCGTATCTAGACACGCTTTATTAAGACGTTCTTTTATCGCTTTGTTCAAACGTTCCACGTTCGCTGAGCTCTGCGGATGATAAGGAATGTGAAAATGCCAATTAATATTAAGCTCTTTGGCTAATAATTGTGTCACTTTAGAAGCAAACTGAGTTCCATTGTCACTTGCTATAACGGTTGGAATGCCGAAGCGCGGTACAATTTCTTTTGCAAGAACCTTTACTACCGTCTTTGCATTTTCTTTGCCACACGGAAAAGCTTCTGGCCACTTAGAAAATCGATCAATAATCACTAGCAAATATTTATTATTTCCACATGGAGGCATGTGTGTGAAGTCGATTTGTAAATATTGAAAGGGAAGTTCAGGATGAGGTAAAGCCTCATGGGCGATTGCCTTGTGCCGATTTGTTCGCGCACACACCAAGCAAGCATCCAATATCAACAAAGTATTCCTTCGAACGTTTGCTATGCAATATGATTGATTCAAATTTTGTATCACTTTCTCTTTTGATACATGCGATACACCATGATAATGCCTGCACAACATTACAATGGTGGATGCAGGTAGCGCGATTCTACCTTGTTTATCTCTCAGAATGCCAGATTGGTCTGGTTTTACTTCATTGGCTGCCCAATGATTCAAATCATCTTGAGTAGGATTCGCTTGTAGTATTTTTATGTCCAAATCATTAATCAATGACGAATTCATCATTGGCACTTCAGTGCTTTGGTCATTTACATGTGGACTACGTATCGCTTCTTTTGCTGCCCATTTCGCTACTTCATCTGCAAATCTGTTTCCTTTTGCTTCATCAGATTCACCTGTCTTATGACCAGCTACTTTAATGACAGCAAGCTTTAATGGTTGCTGTGCTGCATTAATCAGCTCGGCCACAATGTTATGATGCGAAATTGGTTTTCCATCGGAGGTTTTAAAATTTCTTTCTTCCCACAATTTAGCAAAATCATGGACTACGCCATACGCATATTTGGAGTCAGTGTATATGTTAACGCACTGACCTTTTGCCAATTGACAAGCTCTTGTTAAAGCAATTAGTTCTGCAACTTGTGCTGATTTATATGGCAGCGAATACGCTTCAATTACCTTATCGGGCAATTCAACAATAGCGTAACCACACAAGTATGTACTGTCATTCGGCTTGAAACAGGATCCATCGATATACCAATTCCGTCCCTCCTCTAGGACAGATGCAGACACATCTGGCCTACAGGCAGTCGACGTCTGGATCCTGGTCAGGCAGTCGTGGTCGTCACTCTGAAATTCACCCTGTGTCAGTAACCTGTGCAAATGTACAGTGGGACCGTGAACAACAGAGGTTACTTTCAAAGTTAAATTAGCAGTAGCTAACAATATAGCCTCATAGCCTGAACGGCGTTGAGCAGTCATATGCTGTGTAGAAATATTATGCATAATAGCTCCGACCTGATGAGAAGTGTGTACCGTTAATGGATGAGATAAAACAACCCTTTCAGCATCCTGTACCATGATCGCTGTAGCAGCCACTGCACGCAAACAGGCAGGGAGACCCCTAGCCACTGAATCAAGGGTTTTAGACAAATAAGCGATTGGACGAAAAGTACCGCCATGATCTTGGGCCAGGATTCCCACAGCAGTTCCTCCACTTTCGTGAATATACAGATGAAATTCGCGAGAGTAACAAGGGAGGCCGAGGGCGGGAGGCCTTAGGAGAGAGGATTTCAAATGTTTGAATGCTTGATCCATTTCAGCAGTCCATGTAATGTCCTCTTTATCACCCAGCGTAGCTTCTCGCAGAATTTTGTCATACATGGAGCAGTTAGGGACCCATAGCCTGCAGTAATTGACCAATCCCAGAAAGCTTTGCATTTGCTTCCGTGTTGATGGAGGCTTGAATGCAGCGATGGCTGTGACCCTGTCATCCGACAGACGGACTTGGCCTTGTGACAGTTCATGGCCCAAGTAGGTGACTTTTCTCTGCACCCATTGGAGTTTATCTTTGGATGCCTTGAATCCAGCCTCAGCTAGAATATTGCAGACAATTGTGGAGGCAGCAGCACACATCTCTGCAGAGGCGCCAGTAACTAGGATGTCATCCGCATACTGGAGCAGACAAGTCTCTGGGGGGAGTTTGGCATCCTTCAGTGTAGCGTGCACTACGGCGGAGAAAACGGCTGGAGAATCTCGGAGGCCCTGGGGTAACCTTGTCCATTGGAATTGACAATTTCGATAACAAAACGCAAACAGTGGCTGAGTTTCAGGATCCACAGGAATGCTGAAAAAGGCAGAGCTTAAATCAATAACAGAAAAAAATGCATGTTCTGAAGGAATAGAATTAATTATAGTCTGTACATCTGGCACAATTGGTGCAAGAGGTTTTATCAAATCATTAATTTTTCTCAGGTCTTGTGTTAAACGCCAAGAACCATTTGCTTTTTTGATAGGATTAATTGGTGTGTTATAAGGTGAATGAGTGCGAACCAGGATGCCTTGAGCCAATAGCTGTTCTATGAGGGGTGCAATTCCCTCCTCTTTTTCCTTTGAAAGCGGGTATTGTTTCTGAAACACCGGCCTATTGGTTATCAAATTTGCCCTATAGGGCCGGACATCAATTAGCCCTACGTCATCCTTGTGTTCCGCCCACAATTGAGGGTTGACGCCCGAAATTTCCTGTGTCAGCACAGTTGCAGGCAAATCTTCGACAAGAGCACTTCCTGTGTCGGTTGTGATGGAAAAAGCTGCAGGAAACATAAGTGTCAGAGAGTCAGCATCAAAATCCAATTTCATACCAAGTTTATGCATTAAATCTCTACCCAACAGGCAGAATGGTGAATTCGGTATGATTGCAAAGTCATGAATTTTAAACAATGATGGTACATCCTTAGAAGTAACCGGTAAAGGTGGCGACATTTCACATTTTACTGGAACGTTGTCAATTCCGATAGAACTGATTTTCTTTCCAGTGATCAGGCCCTCATAAAAGTTTGATGACAATGATGATACACTGGCACCTGAATCAACGAGAAATACATATGGTTTATGATCAACATTTAATTCAATGAATGGCAAAACATTTGACTTGTTACCATAATTCAACGTAATCATTGAAATGTTAGATTGGTGTGTGTGCAGGCTCAGTCATTGTTTTCTCCATTCAGTTGAATACGGTCTCCCTTGTTCGGAAGAGCGCGAGGAGGGGGCTCTGGGCCCGCAGCCATCAGAGCGCCTAAACATCTGGTTTCCATTAGTCTGCTACTGTTCAGCTCTCCTTCTGCAAAACTTGGCAATATGCCCAGGACGGCCACAGCAGAAGCAAGTGATAGGCTTTTTAGAGTTGTTAAACGGACGAGTCGGAGCCTTAACCTGCTCAGAATTAACTTGCAACATTAATGGAATTTTTCCTTTAGAGTCGAAAGCACCGGCACATGAAAGTTCACGTAAACGCTTGCCAAGGTCATCAACTGACATCGTGAAAAGATTATTTGTCGTAAGTCGAATTAATTGTGCAGTCTCGTTATGCAGTCTCGTTCAGAAACGTGTTCACAAACAACAGACAATTGTCATCATCGATCGGAAGTGCTGATTCCTCGATCCACGCACTCTTAAATCTATTAAAAAATGCCGTTGGTGTCTCGCCAGATCTTTGCTTCGTATTTGCGGCATGCGAGATATCTTGTTTAGCAGATGACAACTTCAGCAAAAATGCAGTCAATTGTTTGAAAAAAAGTTTAAGTTTGTCAGGGTTGGCCCATAGCCAACCTTCTTCAGATTCATTTTCCTCATCATCTTCTCTAAATCTCAAACCACGAAAGGATTTAGAGAGATCAATCGGTTCAGGGTCTGTTTTCACAAGACGGCGTGCCGGTGGTACGTCATTAACAGGATTCAAAAGATCAACTGCTTCAATCAATTCTTCCTCCGTAATGTCAGCAGGAAGAGTTTTAGTCAGTATAAAGCGATAATCACGACCAGTCAGCTGGCTGTAGGCGGTCAAACGCTTCAAAACAGAAACATAATGATGCGGGGTTTTTGACGGATCTGGCAGTTCTTTACAGATAGCCATTACTTCAGAGATATTTAGCGGATGAACTTTAAATCCATCTGAAGTTTCAACAAAAGGAAAAGCAAGTGCTTGTTTTAAATCTGGATATAATCTATTTCTAGTAGGTGCTTCAGCGTGAGCTTGAATGCTCTCATATTTGGGAGGGAGGGGTTGCGGAGTCTCTCCCTGCTGCACGGACTTTTTTTCCTCCTCTAGAAAAGTTTTTTCCGTGTCTGGCTGAGAGACAGAGACAGCAGAAACTGCACTGTTCCTCACAGCCAAGTCAGGGTATGGAAAACTATTATTTTCAGTATTCTTAACTCTTACTGGACCTTGATCCCAGTATTTTTTCATGTTTTGCCAAGTTTTAAAGGATTTCTCCATATACGGAAAATCCCATTTCGGGTCGCCCCAGCCGTTAAAAATCATATTTTTAGCACTTTGCATGTCCGCATCTTTAAATGAGCCCTCGCGAGGAAATGGGTCTAATTGTGTTTTTCCCGTACTCCAGCCGGCCAGGTTCGACAGATAAGGCTCAGTATAAAAAGCTTGGTCGTTTCGATTCATAAAATCTTTTGGAGATTCATCAATTAACGGAGGAGATATTTTATTGCCCATTTTAAGCCACACAAAAATTTCTTCTCAATTCAGAGTAAATAAATTTCAAAACAGTCAAATAGAGAACAAAAGAACAATCCTGCAGTTACAATTGTTAGTACGTTTGGCCAAAGAAACAAAGAGATAAAAAGGATAGAAGAGGAAGAAATCAAAATAAAGTAATGTGCTGTATCATTCACTCACAACCACAAAAAAGGAACGGAGCACTTTGAAATATCTCGCGACAATATTTCCTTCTTACAAAAGTAAGGTAACACCAAAAACGTAGAAAAAGTGATCAATTTTTTCTCACGCTCTTCTTGCATTAATTAAAACACAAGGAACACCCAAAAAGTAACAATAAAAGATCACTTTCTTTTGTCGTTCTTCCCGTCTTAATTAAAAACACGCTTTAATTAAACACGAGGTAAACCATGACGATAGAAAGACTGATCAGATCTTTTCTGTCGTCCCTCCTGCTATTGCAAGGATAACCAATTATGTACAACTCACGGCACGTTTCAAAATTCATCTATCTCAGCAGATAGTAAGAAACTGTTCTTATTAATAAAAGAAATCTGCTTTACCATCTGGAGTAGATCGGACGAGCTCCCATTTGTAAGAAATAAAGTTATTCCATACAAGTTCTTTTCTTTCCGTTGTAGCGTTTATACGCCCACGTATAAATATTATTAATTATTGTTCATAACGGAATATGACCAATAATTAATATTTTAATTATTTTCAGAATTTACTGTAGCAGAATCAATAGTATGATCATTTTATCAGTTCATCCAATGAACAGAAAGCATAAACAAGTATTAAAGGGGTGGTTCAGGATTTTCAACATTGGACCTCATTTTCAAGTGAGCCTGTTTGTCATTCATCAGTGGAGACCGTTTTCAAAAAAATTCATCCAGTCCTTACTTTTGGATAGTTCGCTGGTGCTAGGCTAGCGCGAGTCAACGGTAGATGCGTTAGCCTGCCATTAAAAAGAGTTTTACCCACTCCACAGTACATCAAAAGCAAATCAATTATAACGCCAGACTACCGATATAAATGTCTGTTGAGAGAATAATGTTAGAAATCAAACTACCCTTTCATCGCATTGCAATAGTTATACTTTGTTCCCTGTGTTTATTAGCACAGTCTACAGCAGCGGCGGAGTGATATTAAGTTACCTAGGCAACCGAGACTCCTACTAGCTAGCTAGACGTCCCGACTGTAGTGCGCTTCTTTTCTGTGTTTACTTTTCGGCGCAGTACTAACCGGAGCAAAGTAAAATTCCGCCACTGCTGAGAAACTAGTTCCTGTAAATGTAATGCGATCATTGAGATGCAAGTGTAGTTTGAATTCTAACATTATTCTCTCAACAGACATTTACATCGATAGTCTGGCGTTATATAATTTATTTGCTTTTGGTGTACTGTGGAGTGGGTAAAACTGTTTTTAATGGCAGGCTAACGCATCTACCGTTGACTCGCGCTAGCCTAGCACCAGCGAACTATCCAAAAGTAAGGACTGGATGAATTTTTTTGAAAACTGTCTCCACTGATGAATGACAAACAGGCTCACTTGAAAATGAGGTCCGATGTTGAAAATCCTGAACCACCCCTTTAACTCTAATATCTTCCTGGCCAAGAAAGAATTAATCCCCAGCTAACAATAAATTACGAAGTAAATTAAGGGTAAAAGCATAGGTAACTTAAATCGAAGTTCAAGACAATAAATCTGATAAGCACACACGAGTAATCTCTTTTAAATACACACAATACTTTATTGATTACATAGGCTACTAACACATAAGCTAATATCTAACACAAACACACGCACACACACACATACACATTCATACGCGTTGCAGAAAGGAATAGAGTGAGGAAAGAGTGGGTTTAAGAGTGAAAGGATGAAATCTCACGATTCCATATACACTTAGACATGACCTGAACGAACCATCAATCATTAATTTAACCCTTCTATCGTTTTAGGCAGGTTATTAAAGTTATATAAATACACCAGTTAAGATTTTAGCCTGCATGGAGGTACTTGCTTGTCTTCTGCGTTCCTTTTGGAATTCCCTTTGTAGCGTAAGAAGGGGGTTTCCCTTGGTTCGTCCGTCGGCTGGCCTCCTCGTGCTTGGATAAATGTCTGTGGCGTTCCAGTCACGTGGTGTGCTGGAGCTGCTGAATGAAAAGTCTCTGAAGTTGAAAGTGTTCGTTTGCAGCCGTGAATCGTTGTCCGAAGCTTTGCCGCAAAACTTAACTTATAACCGAGACTTTCAATCGGAAAGGGAAAATAATACAAAGAAAGAAATTAAATGAGATATGGAGAGTAGTTAGATGACTGGAAATGAATCTAACCCATCTGATGTTAATTTGGGTTGGTCTGCTCTTCAGTTACATGGTTACAAGTCTTGCTTTAGATCTTCATCTTTTTCTGCATTTGTTGAGAGTTCTTCTTCAGAGCGAGAACCGAGAGAGAGCACCGAGAGAGAGCTTCGAGAGCAGCGAGAGAGAGAGAAGAGTTTTGAGTCTAAGGTTTTTAAGCTAAAAGTTTGTCCCCCCTCCTGAAGAGATCGGACCAATTAGACACTGCCTTTGTTTGCAATGTCATAAATCATGCGTTATCTGGGATCTCCTTACTAGCAGAGAGAACAGAGGCTACAGTTTAGACATTATTACTATTATAAGAATATGAACATTTTACACAGATTTCAATCACGTCATCTTTTGAATCATGAGCATACGATCATATTGACATGAAACACAACACACTTTCATTCAACATCTAACAGTTATAACAATTACATGAATTATATGGGATCTAAGCACATTAGACACACATTTATTGTAGACACAAAATCGAATCATTGTAGTTGCATGATGTTTGATTTATAAGTCCGTTGAAAATTGTTCTTGAATGATTTTATGTATAGTTAGGTAAAATCTCAGTTCTCTGGTTTGAAAAGAAGAGAATTGGTTTGTTCGGAGGTCTTAAGGAGGAGGGGTTCAGGAATGTTGTGGTGCAATTTCTGAACCAATCTGTCTTTTAACAACCCCACACATTGACAAGCTTTTCCGTTAGTTTGGTCATTAGAAGGGTCTTTTGCAGACTCTCTGGCACCGGGATGGGTGACTTATGGCTCTGGTCTTGGTGATTTGACTCTGGAATGTGCGGACACTGTCTTTATCTTAACCAGTCCGTAGTTGGCCACAAAGCTAGCCATTGACCAGTTATGTGTTAGTGCTGGGGGCTCCTTCAATTAGTCAGACCGGTGATGATCATGAGACGTTCTGAACAAATCTTCCCCCCTCAGTCATCGAGAAGTAGAGAATTTGAATTAATATTCAAAAAGAAGATTAGTTGGTGGTTGCTTTCTACCCATTGTCGCTACACCGTCCTTTATTTGGGTAGTGAATGAATAAAACAGAAGAAAGACCAGCCTGGGAAGCTAGGAAAAATAGCTCAGCTCCCAATATTCTGAACAAAGAATATATACTGAAAATGTATAGGGAGTATCACAATCTCAACCAATAAGATTATAAATGACATCATATCATATCAGATATACTTATATAACAATCCTATAAATGGTAAATATCCGGTAAAGTTTTCCTTGTGAGCCTTGTGGTCCGAAGGCTTTTCTGTATCATACATGGAAGAAAACGAGACCATCTCTCCCTCAAACTCTGAGGGTCCTTCTTAATGTGAAACAGATGTGAGATTACATACATACAAAAGAATTTGCAAACAAGGCCTTTTCACTGTAAAGCACAGGGCCTTTTCTGTGGACACAACTTATGCTCTGGACAAAACTATTTTATGGATAAAGCTATTGCATGGACAAAGCTGAGATAAAGAAAATACATTTCTAACAAATACAATACAAAAATCTTCAAGATACAGCCATATAGGCTACAATCTTCACATGTATAACGGATTGTCACCTTATAAACAGTCCTTTGTGTGGTGGAATAAGGCAGCAATGCTATAGAAATATATGGTTACCGGTAGTATAATTTAAACTTTATTTTATTATTTTATTTGTTCATTAACTAATTATGCTAACTCAACTAATTTAATGTAAAGAGCTGGATACTAATTACTAATTAAATAATGTCAAATATTAAATGTAGGCTATTGATTAGAGTTGCCATAGACTAAAGGATTTTTCTAGACTAGTAGTAATTTATTTAAGCAATTAGGACTAATCGCACGTTTATATTCAATCCTGGGTGTATTCCGCGCTCAAGCGCATAAAACTTGCCGCAAAGCACCGGCAAAAGTAGGCTAATGATATAATAAATGTGTCTGAAAAAAATAATGAAGCATTTTAATTGTTTATTAATGAACTAGTCTTTTCTAAATCAGTGTAGGCTGCCTGCAAACATATCTACATCTCCGCTGTAATTTAGCCTCTAGAGATGCGCCTTTCATACGGACAGGATCACATAATCAGATGGTATACCGTATTTGCTTTCGATTGGATTTTTTTTCGTTGGTGGATAAATTTTTTTTATTTATTTATAAACTTTATATAGATAGTTATATTTCTCATGTCTGTGAGGCTTGTCTATGCACTGTTTTTCGGTTCATTTTTGAGACGCGCTCCAATTCACAGAGATCATGAAAGCGCGCCCTGTTCGTTTTATTTTATTTTACAAAAGCACAACGTTTTCTTGTTGTTGAGAGTTTACGCAAATAAAAGTAGTTGCGACTGATGTATTATTCTTTTCTGTATGACCAGAAATGATGGAGTATTTAAGTTGTTTCCACTGTTAATAGGAAAATGCGAGTGATGGCACCGGCGCCGTCATGCAGTGCGCGCTCCACATTCCGCACAAACACTCGGATGCGCTTAATAATAGCGAACATTTATCTAACGTTAGAGCGAGCGGCCATGCCAGACTGATAAGTCCTCTTCATGTTTAACAAATCAAATTCTGTTGCATTTTATTGCGCCAGTTTGAAAAGGACGACTGAAACACTTAGCCTATAGGCTACAGATAAACGCCCAATGCTGGTGTTTTTCTTTAAACAAATTCGTTTAGTCTTTAAAATAAATATTGTTTGTGGGCTAAATAATGCCACAATAATTTGTTTATTTTATTGGCTACTTTTATTTTTCATTTTTGTTTTGCATTGAATACCATTTAAATGATTTGCTGTGCACCGCAATGCCATCCTCCCATAGAAAGCCATGTTAAGAGCCACCTTTATTTTCTTTATAATAAAGGGTTTCTATCGGAAAACGCTTAACGTATAATTAAATGCATTGCGTTCATATTCTGGGCTCATCTGCTTTTCTGTAGGATAGTATGGTTTATTAATAAGGTGTGTACAGCATTTGATCTTTATCACTGAAGTAGCCTATTGCCACATTAAGCTTTTTCTTTATTATAAGGGTTTTCTATGGGAGGAAAATGCTTAGCCTAATATGCAATTAAACACAATGTTCATATTCTGGGCTCATCTGCTATTAATAAGGTGTGTACAGAATTTGGTCATTTAACATGCATGTCCGTTGGGGGCTGTTATTTCTTCAGCTTTTTGAACGTATGATAAAGACATGATTGGCTATCAATTTTATGTGGATAAAGGCATATTTTGTAGCCTACATGACTACACACGTCCTTATAAGGCCAAGAAAATATGTCGTTTTAATGAAATAAGATCTCGTTATTACGAGAAAAATATGTCGTTAAAACGACATAAGATCTCGTTATTACGACATAATTGAGTGGAAAAAATTATATGTATGTGGCAGCAATGCGTCACCGTAGTTTTTCATAAACTTCGATTTATGAATAAAGAATTTTCCAAGCAAAATTATTAAGTTGACTATATATTGTACAGAGAAATTTGAGTCAGAAAATTAAAAGAAGATATCAAAATTAGATAAATGTAGGCTATGTTTGAGCCAAGTTGTCCATTAATGAAACATGGTAGGCTATATCATTCCACAGAGAAGAGCTATGTGAGCAATTATAGAATAAATGGTCTAACGTTTCCGTTTCCATAAAGCAAAAGCTGCATTTTTCGTCTACGGTATAAATTTAGAGATAATCTTGTTACAGGGGTAATAATGGTAAATAATTTTAAATGATATTTCTTTTACTTTGTTTGTAATTAAAAATGTATGTGGGTTACTCCATGCTCTATTCCAATTCATATTTTCATACAAGGGGGACCATTTGTATCTGGAGGCAGGGATAGATTTAGCAAATAAAAGATTTTTTATTACTTTGTTGTTAACTTTTCTGTCTAGAAAAGATAGACCATTTATTGAAACACTGCTGTAGAAAGACCAACAAGTTAGAGCCTGTTTATGGAATATTCGCTTCTTTTTTATTAAATCCATGCAATTGGGTGATGACAAATTTAAAATTAAGATAGGCTTTAATATTAAACAAAAATTCACTTTAAAGAAAAGCTTCCTACAAAACAAAACAAAAATCATGTCTCCCGATATAGCCTATTGCAAATCCAATCTTACTCATGCTATTCACTTTTCGTTATCAACATGGGAAAAATAACATTATATTGGGACGACGTGTGTATCAGGCGTCTTATTAGGCGACGTACTGACGACGTGTGTATCAGGCGTCTTATTAGGCGACATGTCTGGTTCAGACGTTATGATTTTTTTATACATTTCTCACGTACGCCGTCGCCACGTCGCCGTAAGGTATACGTTACTACTGTGACGCCGCCGTGACGTCGCCGCCGGTCTGTCGTCTGACGTCTCTATCAATCCCATTCAAAAATAGACACGGACTGACGGCGACGGAAGGGTAGACTGCTCCTTCGCCTTCTTCAGGGTAGACTTAGAAAAGGCATTATCTACCCGCCATAGTCGAAACACTTGTGAAACTCTCCGAAGCTTCGTTTAGCCGTAGTCACGTGACATGGGTGTTTTGAATCACGCTTCGGATCAGTGATTCGAAACATCTGCGTTTCGGGATCTCGCAAAGCTTCGGAACGTTAGTTTCGCGTCAGCCATCCCTAGTTAAAAGTTGGTAAAACACCAAGTTTAATGTTTGTTATGATAAGTGACATTGTATACTGCGCGAAGAGTGAGTTACAGACACTTAAATAAGTTGCAGTGTGATAGTTCATGTCGTGGATTTGCGGTTATGGTTAGCACCACGAGGAGAAAGTGTGGACGGCTAATTACTACGCGCGAGCTAAACGGACTTTGCCAGCGAGTAGCCTGCTCGGTTGCTGTGTTGAGTGCATCGCCTGAAAAGCCTAATCTTCGAGGAAGAGACTGTGAATGTTCGGAGGGATTCTTCCAGGCTGTTGAGCGTTGGAAGCATCGTGTTCCGGAGCGTTTAAGGACAACACGGCGACTCATCAGTTCTGTTGCGTGAGTTTTATTTTGTTTGTTGCGCCAAGGCGTGAAGTGACCATTGCGTTTTAAGTCTCAACGATCTCAAGCTACACAACAGGCCTGCCACGTGTATTCATTTGACTATCATTTTGATGGCCATTTAGTCATTTGCCGGTGTTCTACTGATTCATGCTACCCATCGAGATGTGCTACTTACTGGTTCTGCGCATGTGCAGACTCACAATTGTGTTATGCGTTACCACGCCCATAAATCTAGGCATCCTTGATGTGTCAAGACTTCGGTTGACGGACGGTGAGCATTGCGATATCTTTAATCCTTTTTTATTACAAAATTGTACATGTGAACGTGTAAATATTAGCATGCACACCTTCTTTTCAGCATAATATTGTAATTAGCTATGAATGGCCTACGTTCATCGTGTGTTCTACTTATTTCAGAGTTCTGAAAGTTTGGAAAATTCTTGATTTTTAACCGGTATGTATTAATCGTCGTTAATGTATATACTGACTTCACCCTGTGCTGCAATATACATTTAGTTTTACATTCATTAACAGAAATCAGCTGCTTGAATGAAAATTGCTTCTGTTATCGGATTTTCAGGTGATCTTCTCAATTCATTCAGTTAACGGACGCTCTGAGGTAAAGTGAATTCAGAATGCAGACTTAGCAACAATTGTATTTAATTGTACAGTACAATCATAACATAGTACAGGCATTATCTTAATTTCATAATGTCCTTAAACATAACAATATTGCTGGCCATAAACTGAGAAAAAAAATGCACATGCGCCATAGACGGGTTTCTTGTAATACATCTGGATGCACGCGTTCAGGGGAGCAAAACCACTATCTGTTATGCAGAGTTCTGTTAAAGAACATTGTAATTAACGTAGATTTTGCATTGTTTGTCAATTCTTGTTGACTCAATAATAAACTTGAGTTTATTGAGAGTTGGATCTGTTTGTTTGTTTGTTTCATTTGCATATTAATATACCATTATGTATATAGCTAACAAAAGTTGACTAGTAGGCTAAGTTAAAACGTTAAGTTAGTAATCAGGGGCCTGTACCATGATGGTAGTTGAACAAACCCAGGGTTGCAGGGTTAGTTTCGAATAGACAAAACCAATCCAACCAGGCTTTGTTGGTACCATGATGCTGATCATCAACTCTCTCTGTCAGCTCAGGCTTTGATTCTGAGTTTAGGTGTGACATCAATAGCGAACTGCCAATCACATGCTGAGAAAGAGTGAAACTGCGATTCATTTCTGATGAATCAAGCAGAGCAATTCACTTATTAAATAAAAGTATTAAAATATTAAGAATTTAAACAAATTTACACAGCAAGAAGAAAATAGCTGTCTATGAAAGAGGACAATTAAAAGAAAAGGTCTCGCTACTGTATATCAGTTCAAGTAAAAGTTGTGAAGTTAGTTTATACAGTTGATAAAAGTATAGAGAGAATTGAACATTTAAGCTCAAATGTAGTCATTTTATAGCTTCATGTATTTATATTACCTTTATATATTAATTAATTTAAACTCTGCGTAATAATAACTGATGAACGTGATCGATTAAGGGTAATTACATAAATAATATCTAAATCATACAAATCTATTATTCTAAATAAGCATTACTAAAAGCCAGACAATTTTGTCTTTAAAAATCATTTGCTATGTAGTGACCTTTAATTTGGAGTAGAAACAGGAGGAGTGACTTTATCACATCAGACATGTGACACTTTGCTCACAGCTGATTGGTCCAAGTTCGGTTTGCAACCTCTTACCTGGAACATCACCTGACCCGGACCAGGTTAGCCGTGGAGCACGGCTAACAGCCAAACCACTTTCATGGTGCCTAAAACCCAGGGTTGGCGCAAACCAAACTGAAACACAAATGGCTAGCCACCCAAACCGGCTTCATGGTACAGGCCCCCGGGTCTCTTTCTACGCTAAATGTTTACGACAAGGCTTTTATGTTTTAAAGTTTTGCATTTTGAGGGCAGGTGTCCTACCTAGCCAGAACTCATCTGTCACTTCAAAGATCCCCACCTGGCTGAAGAGATCAAATGTCTGTAGTGCAAAAGAACTAACTATGGCAAAATGATCAAGTTCACAGACTGCTGTCAACACTTTCACTATGTATGTATTAACATTACCAGATACTCCAGAAAATGGAAATGTGGATGCAAAAAGAGCCAAGTAGCCTAATAAATGATGCACTAGAATATGTGTAGTATTATATAGTATTATTATAAGTCTTGGTATTAATTATTCACATTTGCACAGTCCTCCTTAGGTTGTTGAGACCAGCACAGCACAGTATCTGAAAGTTTTTAAGCTGACCTATAACTCAATCCACATGTATGCGGACTCTTGACAACTGCCGTGAGGTGTCAACCAGGGTGGGAATTATGTAATTTTAGGGGCAAGGCCATTTGGCCTCCACCTTTTTTTTTTTTTTAAGGGCACCAAGGCCATATGACAGGGCACAAAGGCCATCGTACAATTCGATGGTTTTCCCATTCAGATTGATACCATAACATCCTAATTTGGAATAAGACATGGATTATGACTTTTTAAATTAAAAACAAAACATTTTTTAATGAGAGAGAGAGAGAGCGCCATTACATCCAGAAGGTATACACCCTCACACAACAATACAAACAACATAAATGCTAATAAAAGCATTCAGAAACAACACAAATGCCAATAAAAGCATTCAGAAACAACACAAATGCCAATAAAAGCATTCAGAAACAACACAAATGCCAATAAATTAATAATTTCCTGCATTGTCGAACGCTCTTCTTCATGTGTTTCAAATATGGACTATAATGTTCAGTAGAGCGCCCTCAGGCTGCTGGTATGAATCGAAAACACAGCACATCAGTATACAGCACTCATAATGATTACATCGACGCATTTGGCTATAAATTCAATAAAATATTATTCCTGTCAATAGAAATCTGATGTAAACTGAGAATATATCAATATTTCTCCAAATCTGCACACTTTTGAGCTAAAAGCCGTGAGGGACGTTGTTTTGTGAATCGCTTTCATGACGACAGCACAGGAGTTTTTTATGAATGGGAGCGTCTGACGCGCATAATTCATATTAAAGGTATCGACTCATTTTTGCATTTCATAACTCCTGACACAAATTAAGACATAACTGTCAATATAAATTTCTCAGAATACAATAGTGTTCAAATACTGAAACGTGAGTCTTATATCTTTTTAATGATGTAAGTTATAGTTTGTCAAAGTAATAACATTAAATCTTATAGTAACTTTGAACTATAAAAAAAAAAAAAACGCTTCAGTACGCCGACGCCGTTACCTCTGGAACCTTGCATAGGGCCCTTTTCTGAAAAGGGCACTTATCTACTAGCAAATAGATTTTGATATTTTAGGTCAAACCGTTCTTGTCTGTCAGTCATATAATGCAGGTCTATGGTCACGGTCTCAAAATTCCCCATCGTAAGTACACATTGATGGCCTAAGACACGAAACGAGCGGTTTGTGTGAGAAAACGAACAGTATTTATATCGTTTTTACCTCTTGTAACACAGCGACGTCCAAGTGATCTGAGGGCGCCCGCGCTTCCTGCTGTGTGACGTGTGCGCAGACTGGTGCATAGATAGACATAGATTTCACCTTGGCTACGGCAGTTCATGAACGAATGCCGTTGCCAAGGCGAAATCTAGTGTATATATCTATGCCCCAGTTTCGACAACAGAGTGTCGTTCTTCTGTTGGTGCTGACGTTACATGCTTCTTGCACTGCTGTTTTGATGCGTGAGATCATCGATGTGATTATGACACTGCACCTGCGCGAATCCACAAACTAATTGAAGTTCAGAGACTACTTGGGTGGAACTTGGACAGGGCCAGGGCACACAGGCCACTGTGGCCGTACGATGCTTTTTTTTTCACGGGGCATGAAGGCCAAAGTGTAGGGCAACGGCGGCCATGGCCGCGTGGCCGCGGTATAATTCCCACCCTGGTGTCAACACATGCACAAGGCAACTGAGACTTCCCCTTAGTGAAACCTTAATGTTGCTCCAACACCAGCCAATTCCAGGATTCAAGAGGATCTGCCTCAGTTGCGCCTGTGGGGCTGGTAACAGCAGCTTTAGCATCATCCCGCCTTCTCTTTCTTTCATATCTAGGACAAACAGTAGAGTATGGGTAAGTTAACGAGTTAAAGATAACAATGCAATAACAAAGAAGGCCAAACAAAGTGAGCTTATTTGCTCAGACACTAAACAACCTACACAGACAGGTTACAATATTACAAATGATGACTGAATGTCAATATACATACGTGTGTGTGTGTGTGTATGTGTGTATGGCAAGTCGTTTTAACTTATATTCTTTTCCGGGACATGAATCCTTGCTATCAACATTTACATTTTCACTAGTTAAAACGATAGTTATTGATATCAGGAATTAGATTTCTACTAGTAACAATGGCTATTTTGGATATCAGAAATTACATTTCAACTAGTAACAATGCTACTTCTTGATATCAACAATTTAATTTCAGCTAGTAAAAACTATAGCCTAATTCTTGATATCAATAATTCCATTTTCACTAGTGACAATGTTAATTTCTGATATCATGAATGTGATTGTTACTAGTAAGAAAGCCATTTTAGATATCTGAAATAATATTGATATCAGAAATACATTTTCAGATATCAAAAATTAGATATAGTTAAATGCTAGATATAGCATAATCCCTTAGTTGCACGCACGTCTCTGATGACGTTGCACAGAAACCCGTCTATAGACTGTAAATCCGCGCACGTCCTGTCGTCAATAACCGTTTTGCTCTTTGTGTAATTTTTTTTTTACAAATTATTATTGTATATAATCAAACTATATATATATATTCATATATTCATATTTATTATTTATATATCCTTCATAGGATATATGCTACAGGTTGATTATATACAATTATAAAGTTAACCCTTTTCTCTACAGCTATGGAGACAAGGTGGGAAGTCGTGTTTGATTTCGTCACTCTAGGAAAATACCCATCTGGGTATAATAAGTCTCAGAAACTAAATCTAAGGAGGTATGCTTCAAAATTCACAGTAAGGGGTGAGTATCTGAAATACAGTACAGGCAAATGTGTCTTAGTAAGACAACCTTTTAATGATTGTAGTTCTTTAATCAATATTCAATGCAGAAGGAGAACTCTTATTTGGATGTAGAAGAGTAATAAAGTCAAAAGAAGATGCAAGAACGCTCTTCAGAGAGTTTCACTCCTCTCCAATTGGAGGGCATTCAGGCATCCTGAAAACAAGAACTGCAATAAGCTCCAGATTTTACTGGCTTGGCATGTCCATTGACATTGACAACTGGGAATGTGTTTGAGTTATTTGTGTGTTTTAAATGGTAATGTAGCTGTATAAATATTAACAGCTATAGTTTATTTAAGGTCTTGGACTGCAGTGAATGTCAGAGGGTTGGAAAACCTTTAGTTGCTCCACAGCCATTACAGTGTATAAAGGTACAGTTTTGCAGTGGTATCTTGAGATTATACAACAGCTATTAATAAACAAAATTTCAAATGTAAAAGTAAATATATTGATTTGACCTTTTAAGGTGTCTGCTGTCTGGGAGCTCATTGGAATAGACTTGACAGGAGCTCTCCCAAAGACTGTGGATGTCTTCCAGTATATACTGACAGACACAGACTACTTCTCAAACTGGGTTGAGGCTTTCCCATTAAAGAGCAAGTCAGCAGCAGAAGTGGGACGCAATATTTGCTCTTTTATATATAGACATGGGTGTCCCAAAAGAGTTCTCTCTGACCAGGGAAGAGAATTTGTGAACGAAGTGTGTGCATATTTCAAATACTGTTGTTGTATTGTTATTTGTTATTTGTTTTTTTAATATTTTTTTTATTAAATTTTACTGTAAGTGTTTTATGTTTCAGCTCAACAGCAGCCTCTGTAAGTTGTTGTCGACTGAAAGAAGTGTCACAGCTGCCTATCACCCCCAAACCAATGGCCTGGACGAGAAAACAAATGACAACATAAAGAGGTACGTTTTTAATGTTTAGTACGTTAATGACACAGGATTGTTTTGTTATGGATAATTGATATTATTCACAAATACAATGTATTACTATTTATTCACTTTATATCTTATGTTTTATATAATCAATATCAGTAATTATGCAGTGCATGGTTGGAGAAAGAAATTTGTAATTATTCCTGGGAGAGGCTTAATTTAGTCTATTTTGCATTTCTTAATTACATCTTAGAGCTCTCACAAAATTGGCCAATGAGAAGCAGAACAACTGGGATGTATTTTTAGATGCTACGTTATTTTCATTGAGGTCTCAGTTCCACACCATCACTAAACACTCCCCTTTTCTTCTGATGTACGGGAGCGAGGCAGTTTTCCCGTCTGAGGCTCCTGTCGATATGCCGGTGAGTTTCCTGCAAATTCTTACAAATAATTATAATTGCATTTTCTTAAGCAGTCAGAGCTGTAGCACAGTATTTAGCAAAGTTAGTTTACAAATATATATATATATATATATATATATATATATATATATATATATATATATACAGTACATATGGTTGTCAAGCGATTAATCAATCGCACATCAAATTTGGAAATTATAATTTATAGTTAAATTAGAAAAGTAGCTTCAGAAAGAAATATTTTATTTGATTCAACAGAATTTATTACACAAACTTTTAGGCTACAACTGCCATGTTTTTTTCCCCAGAGGCTGCATATGAATTGGTATTTAGACATATTTACAGACCAAAACAGTTTGGCTATTAACGTTCTTAAAAATATTTCATGTTCCATAAAATAAATAAATTCATAAAATTCATCTGTTAAATTCAATTAATCATTTAAGTTGTTATTTTTTCATAACAAAATAAATGAACACTTTAAATCGTCAGCTCTAATAACTCAGAACTTGTGTGGGTTTACATTTTGAAAAGAAAATTGCTTTTCATTTCAACTTTCCAAGATAATTCTTCCTGAGGAGAAAACTATCAGTTCATTTTTGGATGGGAAAAAAAAGTCAATGGAGACTGCTAAAAAAACAACAGTGGAAACCATATCCAAGTCTCAGGAAAAATAGAAGCAGGCCTATGCAAAAAGAGTACAAAAGAAGTACAAAAATATGGTGTATGGTGTTGGAGATGAGGTGCTTTTATTCAACATGAGGAAGCAGGGAAGGAAAGGAGGAAGAATTGAGCCTGATTTTACCGGTCCATATGCCATTCAGTCTATATGTGGCAAGCTTCTTACATTGTCTAATTCTGAAGGTGTTACTTTAAAGAGCAAGTACACTGTGAACCACATCAAGCGATACAGAAGGAGCCAAACTGATGATGGTCCAGTCCCCAGGCAGGAATCACACAAGGTCCCAAAAGAGAACATGGACTGTACGTTTTCCTGTAGCCCACCTTCTTTGACCAGTGAAGAGGATTTGGAAGGGATGACTGAAGACATTTCCATTCCACAGAGGCCTTCAGTTCTTCATTTTGCCACAAAACAAAACCTTCAGAGCCCTGACAAAACATGCGAGGTAAAAGCAAAATCAAAATCTCTACCTCCATACATTCTTCTTTTGTCCAGTTTATTCATGTAGTCTTTATTCTGCCACATTTTTAATTACACAATCATTAGAGACTAGGCCAAGTTTACATTGAAACTACTATGTTTAAACTACTATGTTGTATAACTGTAACAAATAACAATCTTGAATCCTGAAGCGTCCACAAGGTTCATCGCTGGATATAAAGGAACATTCTGCAGAAGAAAGAGGTTATAGTTTCTGACTTCTACATTAGCAAGTTTGACCGGTTGGTCATTTGTTTGGTCTACCAAGTTTGTTGTTTGCTTGAAACAGCTGTTCAAACTGTTCATGTTGGCCTTTTGGCTCTTCTGACCCGTTGGTCACTGGTTCTCAAATACACTATTTTGACAAAAGTATGTGGATACCATTTGTAATTGATGGATATTGCATTAATGGGAGATCTTGATGCTACATAATTGACATTCTAGAGAATTGTGTGCATCCAATTTTATTGGATCAACTCCATATAGATAGCCATGGGTTTAAAATGTTAAACAGGCACATAAGTATGCCTTTTAGGTGTTCATGTACTTCTGGCCATATAACGGTAATGTCTATATCAGTCAAATATGTAAGTAATTTAACATTGACGTTGTGTTTATAGTTAGAAGGCTGTGGGCTGCAAAAGACTGTGGCCAGGTGGAAGCAGTTGTTGGACCGTATAAGCTATATGATATATCCCTCCGTACACTGCATGGGACTGAGTGGTTGGCTGATGACGTAAGATACCAAACTACAGTGTTAAAAATGTATCAAAAGAGAAAATCTAAATATTGGTCTGATGTATTTTTCCAATGCAGGTTATTGATGCATACGTGCACCTTCTCATTAAAAAACAACAGGCAAGTGGGAATTATATTTATTTAGCTTTAGATATTTTTCATACTTTGTTATATTGCATACTTTATAGATATTTTTCATACTTTAACTCATGTGCAAAATATCTAATGTATTAACTAACATAAACTATACATTTGTTACTGGTTTTGTTAATCTTTTGTAAATGTTAGTTAATACAAATACAGCTGTTCATTGTTTATTTATGTTAGTTCACAGTGCATTAACTAATGCTAACAAGATTTTAATAAAGTATTAGTAAATGTTGAAATTAACATTAACAAAGATTAACAAATGCTGTATAAGTGCAGTTCATTATTAATTAATGTTAACTAATGAAACTTATTGTAAAGTGTTACCAATTTTGCATTATAAAATGTTATTGTTTTTCACAGAAACCTGTTCGCCGGCTCTGTGCTGTTGTTGCGAGCTCATTGTTTTCTGTAAAATTCAAGGGAATCAGAAAGGTAATTTATTTGTCACAGTTATTATCTTGCCATATAAATTATCAATAACAATCTTTATCAAAACCATTCCTCAGATGAAATGTCCAGTGGATGTGCCCTGTAAACATTGGGGGTCACTGGACTTTAAGTCAAGTCAAGTCAAGTATATTTGTATAGCGCTTTTCACAATACAGATTGTATCAAAGCAGCTTCACAGTATTAAATTAAAATAACACAACAAGGTTTGTTTCTAGTGGAATTTATTGATTGATAAAATCAGATTAAATATCCCCAGAATATCCCTTTAGTGGTGTGGTTACCTTTCATTGTTCATTCTACACTGCAATATTATTTACATAAATTATCATTTATAAAGATATTTTGATTGACTTTTGATGCAGCACAGCTCAGTCACTTTGAAAACAACAATCTCTTAAATAAATATAAATGTCATAATGTGATGAGAGAATAACATTAATTTACTAAATATCTTTAGATCGTCAACATGTCTGACAAGGTCCTTCTGCTGAGAGATCCACTGGCAAACGAACGTGTCTATGAGCGAAAATTACTGCAGAACTGGAGGTAACAGTGCTTGTGAGAATGTTTTAGCTTTAAAAGCATACAGATTGATCATATTTTATGTTAAGAGAATCTGCCTGATGCTGTCTCTGTTGTATTCTTTTCTTTCTTTTTTTTTTAAACAATAATTAGGAATTTCTTGAAGCTGACAGGCTGTGGAGAACAGGGAGTAAAATGGATGGTGCACACAATGCAGCACAACAAGCAGCAGGACTCCAGCAGCTGTGGCATTTTAGTGTTAAGGGTAAATGTACAAATGTTATTATGCTAATACTGCCAATTGTATATAATTTACCTCTAAAAACCTCTAAAATTATTGTTATCTGCTAAAATGTCATTTTGTAGTTTGCTGAAGATTATCTTAAGAGTGGAGTCATCAATACTGTCCAGACATCTGCACAAGACATGAACATGGCACGATTAGAAGTAGCTTGTGCATTGCTTCAGCATGAAGGTCAGTGGCAAACTACTAAAGGTGATGCCATACCCCTTCAAATTGCCTACACAAACCATCCCAGCTTAATGCCCTTACAGCAGAACAGAGCCACCAGATCCCCCAGCTGTAAGGGTGAAAGGGTTAGTTCACCCAAAAAAAAAGAAATTCGGTCTTTAATTATTCATATTTGGAATATTTTAGTTACATATAAACATTCATCAATGCACACGTCAGTTATGGCTAACGGAAGCTCAAGCATGCGTTTGAGAACCAATGACGTTCATTCTCGTGTTATGCCGCACATTTGAGCTTCAGTGAGA
Organism: Rutilus rutilus; assembly: GCF_951802725.1. Classification (NCBI taxonomy): domain Eukaryota; kingdom Metazoa; phylum Chordata; class Actinopteri; order Cypriniformes; family Leuciscidae; genus Rutilus; species Rutilus rutilus. The sequence goes on from NC_140212.1 coordinate 45,475,610, forward strand.
ACCAATGAGGTTTGTTCTCGTGCGTCAAGTAGTTTCGGTTAAGCTTCTGTTTATGTTTGGTGATCAATGTTCATATGGGAATAAAAGCCAAACTTCAATCTGTTCATCATATAAAGCGATCGATCATATGAAAATAACCGTAATTTGGTAACATGCCTTTTTATCTTATTTAACCTGTAATCGTGATAGTTGTGACTTGTGGCACAAGGACTGGAATTGGGAACCCCTGGTTTAAATTGTCATCCATCTGTATGTGTATAAATACTTGGTGAAATGTATTTTCTTTCTAACTCACAAATTAAACATTTGTAGAGTACCATGATTCATTTACTCAGAGAGAATGAAGCTGCCACAGTTACAAACTAAAGCCACTGTTTGGAGGGAATGCAGATGATTATGCGTGGTTTGCTCCTTGCTTGAGAAAGATGCAGATCAGAGCATGATTGAAATGGTACAGTATAACATAAAAATGTGTATATATTGTACCTCGATGTGACGTTTTATGTATCTAATGCTGCTTTTTATTTTTTTGTAGGTGCAGTGTGATTTGTGCAGTAGGTGGGCACATTTTGAATGTGCCAAATATGAAAAAGATAGTTGTGCTACATATACGTGCAAAAAGTGTCAGAGGTAAAAGAGAGTGTGAAATATGAACAAAGTAGGTAGCACTTGACACGTAAGTAATCAGAATGTCCTAACTTTAAAGGGATAGTTCACTTTGAAATTAATTTTTGATATGTTTTAGCTTACCTCAAGGGCATCCAAGATGTAGGTGTCTTTGTTTCCGCAGTAGTTTCAATTTTGATATTTTTAGGTCAAACCGTTCTTGTCTGTCAGTCATATAATGCAGGTCGATGGTCACTGTCTCAAAACACAAGCACAGAGTCCAAATTAAAACAATTCCCCATTGTCCAAATGAAACAATTCCCCATCATAAGTACACATTGATGGCCTAAGACACGAAATGAGCGGTTTGGGAGAGAAAACGAACAGTATTTATATCGTTGTTATCTCTTGAAAACAGCACACGTCCAAATGATCTGACGGCGCGGGCGGGTATAGATGTATACACTAGATGTCGCCTTCGCTACTGCAGTTCATTGGAACGAAACCGTAGCCAAGGCGACATCTATGTATATATCTATACCCGCCCGCGCCGTCAGATCATTTGGACGTGTGCTGTGTTCAAGAGATAACAACGATATAAATACTGTTCGTTTTTTCACACAAACCGCTCGTTTCGTGTCTTAGGCCATCAATGTGTACTTACGATGGGGAATTGTTTAATTTGGACGATGGGGAATTGTTTTAATTTGGACTTTGTGCATGCTCTTTGAGACAGTGACCATAGACCTGCATGAAATGACTGACAGACAAGAACGGTTTGACCTAAAAATATCCAAATTGAAACTACTGCGGAAACAAAGACACCTACATCTTGGATGCCCTTGAGGTAAGCTAAAACATATCAAAAATTAATTTTCAAAGTGAACTATCCCTTTAATGTTGTGTGATATGGCACGAGGCTTTAAATAAATAAATAAAAAATTTAAATTTACTGTTTTGCCAGATTCAGAGTACTTTCATAATTTTAGTTTCTAGGGCTGGCATAGTGTTCTGCTTCTGTAAAATAAACTGAATAAAGTATTCATACAGTGCATATGGAGTGAGTAGTTATTTGATAGGGCATGTTGGTCTATCAGAATATGCTACTCCTGACATCTTAAAGGTGCTATTACAGAATATGCGACTCCTGACATCTTGAAGACATTATGACAAAGTATCTCTCAACATGCTCTCCATATTCATACAGTGCATATGGAGTGAGTAGTGATGTAAAATAAAGTGAATCTGCACTGGGAGCATTATTTGATAGGGCATGTTGCATCAGAATATGCTACTCCTGTAAAGTTCAGTTTCCAAGGAAAGGTTTGCTTTGACAGGTCAAAGATGAATATTTGATGATAATTTTTACTTTTCACGCCATTTAAAAAAATAAAAACAGTACAGTGCAGTATGTAGTACTCATAACTTTGAATTTTATTATAATTGTATTTACAAAAAAAAAAACAAGTTTTTTACTTGTTATATCAAATGTGATAATTGCTCATTTAAAATATAAAAATATGCTTCCCATACACTTACCCTGTTTTAAATAAAACAACACTGTCAAAATAGTGAGATTTACACCATTATATGGAAACACGGTAGAATGAATCGACATTCTCTGTGATCGATTCGCGCTACGGGTAGCATTTTTCGACAAGGCAGCACAAATCGACAGAACACCGGCATTAGATTTAGAATTTCAATTGGTTTAATTGGGGGAATTTAATGTGATTGAGAATTGTGATTATTTGAATTTGTTGATTTGAATCTAATTGTCTATTTGTAAATATTTTATATTTTCTTTAAGTAAATAGTTCATAACTATTTCCTGTTTAGATTGTCTTTATAATTTGGGTTTTATATGTTTATACGAGTGATATATTAAGTAAATAATATAATTTAGCGTATAATAATTTGGTTTAGAGTGGACGTAATTATTTGTGTTAAAGTAACATAATAATTCCTTTCCAGTCAAAGTAATATTATACTTAGGAGAGTATAGTAATTTAAGTAGGTGTAATACAAAAACGGATATTAAAGTGAGTGTTCATTTTAATTAGCATGTGAGATAGAGACATATAGTTCATATTTTACTTTATTTTAGCTATACAGACAATGGCCCTCATTTATCAAAAGTGCGTACACCAAATTTCCAGCGTACACCCAAAACCACGGTGACTTTGAGATTTATCAATATGGACGTTGGCGTACGGCACGCTCAAATCCTACGCCAGCTCAGGAGGTGGTGTACGCACGATTTGAGTTAGTGCGGAAATGCGCAGAAAAACAATTCCTAACACCACAAAACGCACTGACAAAGTAAAAGGTGGGCTGCAACTGAGTTATCCATCATCTACCTCCACCGGAAGAAACTTCGGGACACGCGGCATCCGCATCTTTTTCGAACCAGCTACACAAAAGGGGCCATATCAAAGCAAGTACATTCAAATTTCGCAATCTGAAAAGAAATGCTGTTTTAAGGTTGTCTAGAACTTCCTAAAAGCCTTTGGGTCTCATTTGAAGTAACTGTTTGAACTGTTTTGCCCTGAGAAGATCTTTCTCTTTCTCTCTCCCACACGCTCTCTCTCACACACACTCTTTCTCTCTCTCACACACACTCTTTCTCTCTCTCACACACACTCTTTCTCTCTCTCACACACTCTTTCTCTCTCACACCCACACTCTTTCTCTCTCTCACACACACTCTCTTTCTCTCCCCCACTCTCTCTCACACTCTCTCTCTCTCTCTCTCTCTCTCCAATATTTCGTATTTCAATTATTTTGTATTGTTCGTTTGATATGCATATTTACTCCTGCGTGATTTAAGTAGTCTGTATCCTTAGTCTGTTTTATTAAACTCTGTAATCTTTTGAGTTGAATCTGTCTCATTGTGTTCCTAACCTGAAGTCCCTGAGAATGTGATTTAAGGCCTGGCTTCACAGACAGGGCTTAGATTAGACAGGATTAGGCATTAGTTAAATTAGGACATTTAAGTAACTTTTATAAACATTTTTAGTGTGTATCTTTGTGTAACTGTGACATATTTTATATGTCAGTGCAAGTTGCTTTCAGTTAAAACGGCTCAAACATGCATTTTAGTCCAGGACCAGTTTAAGCCTCGTCTGTGAAACTAGGGGTTAAAGTATTAATTCTGCAAAAACTGTTTGTTGTCAGTATTTTACTGTTATTCTTCTGCATTAATGTATAAGATGTGTTTTATTACTGTATACCTTTTTTATTGCTTCAAATATTGTTACCATTAGACACAAGAGTAGGTAATATACAGCGTTGCTGTCCTGTTACTAGAACCACTTATCACAAAAAAAAAAAAAAAACGGACTTTTAATGAGACTTTAAATGAGACTTTCATAAGAAATTGCCATTTGAAAAGTAACCAGTAAAGATGTCAGACAAAAATAGTACAAAAAATGATGTTTGCCTCTGACATAGTGGAGTAGAAATCTTAAAACTCTCAAAAAGGTACTTAAAGGCTACTACTTTGTTTAATTTGACCAACAATAAAACATATGTTATGATATATCTATATCTATATATCTATAACTGTTAGTGAGGTATTCTAGTAGGGCTAGTTCATCAAGGTTTTCAGCCAGTAAACAGGATGGTGTATCGGTCAGGACACAGGAATAAAGACGAGGAGATGTAATGTCTTCTTTTAACTGTATTGAGTTCCAGCAGTACTCATCAGAACAGTCCAATATCCAGTATTGTCATTATAGTCAAAACAAATAAATCATCATTAGGTACTGTCATTTAAACAGTTACAGTACTTAAATTACTATGCAACGTAAATAATAAATCCACACACATAATACAAATCAGGATCATCAAACATAAATATCTCAATAAACATTGCTATGCCCCTTTAAACATAATCTACAATTACATAAATGAGGATATTACTCTTTGGAGAAATATAAGGAGCTTCACCTCTCTCACTGACCAGTTTACATGAAACTGTATTAAACGGGGTTTACAGAAGGAGCAATGGCGACACCCTCTGGCCAGACAAGCCTACTACACAAACAGCGTCCGCACATGCTCTCCTGAGCACGATATTAAAGGTGGGGTAGGTAGGATTTTCTAAAAAAAAAAAAAAAAAATCACATTTGTTTAACCTGTCTTTATATACCAATACATAATTAAAATGTAAGTGCTCTGCAAAAGAGAGTATACAAATCGAGTGACTGTAGACCTTTTAATCTGCAATAAACACAGCTCATTATTTCCATCCGGGACGAAACAATTGATTGGTTTGGGCGACTGTCACTCTCTCTCGCAACCATGGCTACCACCCCTGTTGCTACAAGATCTGCCCATATGCGCGCACCCGACACCGTTTGATTTGAGGAGTGCAAGAGAGGCGCGGAAAGAAAGAGCATTCAAAATTCAAAGCACCTGCATATGCAGTCAGTGAAGGCAAACAAGGCAAAAAAAGAAAGACAGTACTAGAAAAGGCAATGAACAAAAAGCATTTGGATAAACAAAGAAATCAAACGAGAGTAAATAACGGCGTGGCTTTCCAGCGATGGCGAGAACTGAGGGACCTAAAGGGGATGAAAAGTGACGCCTTGTGTTTATTTCTGTTTATTTCTGCTGGACAGGTAATCTTGCTTTATTCATTTTGATGGAAATGTTGTTTTTTGTATATGTTAATATTTTCATGAAGCATGTATCACTAGCACACGTAGCTGCCTAATATAGCTAACGTTAACATAACATTACTTAGCATAACTAACGTTACACTGTCGTAGCTATAACAGAGTAACTTTGGTGTCCACTGTTATACACTTAGCGAGCCAGAGTAGAGACGATAAATAATCAATAGGCCTAGCTCAAGTTAAGAGTTGTCTTGTTGAATTTCGCCAAATTTAACTTTAGATAACAAAATGCATGTGTAACAGCTAAAAATAGCTCCTCGGCGCTGTGTAGCTTTACGCTCTATCTAAACTCTGTTACCATGTTCACCGGGAACTTTACCTGCACGTTTTTTTCGCTTTTTGTTTGTTGTTATATTCTCCACCTATGTTTACTGATTTCTTTATCTTGTATCTGTGTGTGTCGTACACACTATGTTGTGTGTGTGTGTGTGTGTGTGTGTGTGTGTGTTATATTACTTTGTGTCTGCAATACAGTTGTGAGAAGGAGTTGTTTGAGTGTATGTTACTCTGTTTATCTGTAAACAAGACATTATAAAACTGTGGTGATCGTTACCGAATCAAACTAAATATATTTTAAACTTTACCAGTATCGATATGCTAACGTGAGTACTAAAAGCCATCTTATTTGTTTATATTTATAGTGATAAAGTTAGGTATTTTATTACATGTGATTCTGACATGATGTCACTGTATGTACTGCGCTCCTTCCTCTCCACTCGTCTCAGGTAAATAAATGTGTCTTCCAGCTGAGCCTGAGCGTTT
>NC_140212.1:45491659-45499159 GCF_951802725.1 Rutilus rutilus
ACAGATGGAGAAGTTGAGATAAAACATCTCTGAATGTCTTAAACTGAGTTTAGAGTTGAAAGTCTAGTTTTGCTCGTATCATCCAGACATGTTTCAGTGAGTCTCATTGTGTCTCATATTTCCTCTCTCTTCTCTGTGTATCATTGTCTGTTTCTCTTTATTTCACTGACAGAAGTTCAGCTGTGTTATTAATGTAATGAAGAGACAATAAGAGACTCTAGAACATCTCACTGTCACTGATTTATCATGAGCTCAAAGCATTATGGGTAGAGTCTCTCATCAGGCTATTCTCATTCATCAACACGGTTTCACTGATGATCCAGGATACACATAAAACCCAGGATAGAGTGTGTGTGTGAATGTGGTCTGGACTGTGTGTATGAGGCTCAGTGTGTCAGAGACGCTGTAGAAGGACAGAGTTCCTGCACTGTGATCCACATACACTCCTGTTCTCCTCACTCCTCTTCTCCTGCTGATGGGCTTTACAGGGAGTTCAGTCTCTATGTTATTGTGTTTGAATGAGTATCTGTAAGGAGAGCAGATCAAACTCCAGGACTGATCATTATATCCAAACACACACTCATTACCCTGTCCCTTCCTGCTGATGCTCTTATATGACACTGATATAAACACACGTCCTCTCCACTCAATCTCCCAGTAACAGCGTCCACACACACTCTCTCTACACAAAACCTGACGCTCATAATCAAATCTGTCTGGATGATCAGGATACGACTGGACTGTGTCAGTGCGAGTAATCACTGTGTTCTCCTCAGACAGACGGAGGTGTGTATTCACTGTGTTCAGATCCAGAGTGAACTGATGAGAATCTGATGGAGAGAAAACACACATCAGTGAATTACAGAAACTTTCTATCTCGAGTCTTCATTTCAGATCTGACTCGTTCATTTAGGATTCTAAGCAACCAATGATAATAAAGCACTAAAGAAATATCATTCTGTAACAGCTTTTGTCCTGAATGAGGTTCTGACTGAAATCGCCATGGTTACCAAACAGAAAACGTACTCGGTTACTAACGTAACCTCGGTTCTCTCTAGAAGAGGGAACGAGTACTGCGTAAGATATCTTACGCTAGGGGAAAATCCTTTTCCGCGAGATATTGAAGCCAAAAATTATCCTTAATTTTGTAATAATGCAAAACGCGTTGCAGCAGCAATGCAGACATAGGCGAGACAGCTCGCGCGCCTATTGGCTGCTCTGCGGCAACTGCAGCAGCCTATCGAGCGAGGCCTGGCGTGACGTCAGACCCAATCAGGGCACTTCGCGCCCGCTGCGTCACGTCCCGCCGAAATGGGCGTGGTCTAGGCCTATAAATATCGCTCGCAGGCAGCTATTATCTGGTTTTTCATCATCGAAGCAACCAGAGCGTGTGCATGCACGGCAAGATACGCAGTACTCGTTCCCTCTTCTAGAGAGAACCGAGGTTACGTTAGTAACCGAGTACGTTCTCTTACGAGAGGTCTCTCGTACTGCGTAAGATATCTTACGCTAGGGGACCCAATGTAAAACGCTGTGCATGCTGAGATCTGACACCAAAGACCCAAGGGCGAAAGCCCGGGGTACATATAGTGCACAATCACTCAGTGAACTCACAGGGAGTCCGGGAAGAAGGAGGGGTGCAGCCTCACTTTTCCACATAAAGTAGCGTCGATGGGACACGAATTTCATCATACAGACAGGGCGGGGTACGGCCTGAACTGATGGGGAAAAATGTGGGTCTTACACAGTTTGCCCAGCTTTATACTGTCGAACGCTGAGCTGTGCTCAGCAAACGCAGCATTCTGAGCTGAACGCATCAGGTCAGATAATACTGGTAAACTTAGACCGACAGCAGCCTGGCCTGCAGGGCGGGAACCTCTAGGTTATAAAACCTTATAAATGTAGACGGGGAGGCCCAGCCTGCCGCCATACAAATATCTTGCAAGGCAATCCCACTTGACCAGGCCCACGAAGAGGCCATGCCTCTCGTGGAGTGCGCTCTGACACCCAAAGGGCACTGCATGCCCTTGGAGGCGTATGCCAGCGCTATAGCATCAACTATCCATCTGGATAGGCTCTGTTTCGACGCGGCTAGTCCCTTAGAACGTCCGCTAAACGAAACAAAGAGCTGTTCCGTCTGTCTGAAAACAGACGAGCGAGACACATAAGCTCGTAATGCCCTGACTGGGCAAAGGAGGCTCGCGTCTCTTTCCTCATCAGGGACCGGCAGGGCTGACAGAGAGATAATCTGCGCCCTAAACGGTGTGTTGAGGGATTTTGGAACATAACCGTGCTTAGGTTTGAGTATAACTTTTGAGTCATTGGGCCCAAACTCCATGCACGCCGCGCTCACAGAGAGCGCGTGCAGATCCCCTATGCGCTTCACTGAAGCGAGAGCCAGCAAAAACACTGTTTTGAAAGACAGGTGTTTCAAATCGATTGACTGTAAAGGCTCAAATGGCGCACCTTTCATGGCTTCCAGAACCGTAGAAAGGTCCCATACGGGGACTGAGGGAGGTCTGGGAGGATTCAGTCTCTTAGCTCCTCTAAGGAAGCGGATGACTAAATCGTTCCTTCCTATTGACTGACCAAGCGTTGTTTCTGAGAACGCTGCTATAGCCGCCACATAAACTTTGAGCGTGGAGGGGGCCCTGCCCCCATCCAACAGCTCTTGTAGGAAGGAAAGCACCTCCGTCACATCACAGTTTGTGGGTGACACACCACGGGCTGTGCACCAGCCCGAAAACACTGACCATTTCGAAGAATAGAGTCGTCTTGTAGACGGAGCTCTAGCCTGCGTGATCGTGTTTAATACTCCTTTAGGGAGTCCAACATGTACCCGTTGATGGCCCAGACATGAAGGGACCATAGTTCCGGGTGAGGATGCCAGATCGAGCCGCGGGCCTGTGAGAGGAGATCTCTCCTCACTGGTACTGGCCACGGGGCAGTACTTGCTAACTGCATCACGGCTGGAAACCAAGGTTGGTTTTTCCAGAACGGTGCTACCAGCAGTACTGAGCATCCTTCTTCCCTGATCCGTTCTATCACCTGAGGCAGGAGAGAGACGGGGGGAAAAGCATAGAGCGGGCGGCGGGGCCACACATGGGCCAGCGCGCTCCTGCTCTTGGAGAAAAATTCTTGACAGTGAGCGTTTTCTTGAGACGCAAACAGGTCCACTTCCGCTCTGCCGAATTTCTTCCACAGCAGTTGGACTGTCTGTGGGTGTAGAGACCATTCGCCTGCCGGAACATTGTTCCTGGACAGTCTGTCCGGTCCTAAATTCAAGATCCCTGGCACGTGCGCTGCTCTGAGCGAGCGCAGGTTGCACTGAGCCCATACCAGGAGGCGTTCTGCCAGCCTGTACAGTTTCTCGGATCTGATGCCGCCCTGGCGATTTATGTAGGACACCACAGACATGTTGTCCGAACGGACCAAGACGTGGTGACCTTTTATTTGGGGACAAAAACGCGTCAGCGCGTTGTCTACTGCCAGCATTTCGAGGCAGTTTATGTGCAGGAGCTTCTCCCGTTCTGACCACTGGCCGAAGAACGGTCTGCCCTCGAGCAGCGCTCCCCATCCCGAGGTGGACGCGTCCGTGGACACCACTTTCACGCTCGAGGAAGTCCCCAGGCTTACACCTGATTGGTACCAGTCGTTCGCTTTCCAGGGTTTCAGAGCTGTAACGCATTTCTGATTGACCCTGAGGCGAAGCAAACCGGGTGCCCACGCTTCGCGTGGGACTCGCGCTTTCAGCCAAAACTGCAGCGGGCGCATGCGGAGCAGACCCAGCTGGAGCACTGACGATGCTGAGGCCATGAGACCTAGCATCTTCTGAAATTTCTTGAGCGGGACAAACGCGCCGCAGCGAAAAGAGTTCGCTGTGCGTCGAATGTCTACCGCGCGCTGTTGTGATAGTCGCGCTATCATGGATAGTGAGTCCAGTTCTGTGCCCAGGAAAGATATTTTCTGACTGGGTGACAGGGAGCTCTTTGCCCAATTGACACTCAGACCCAAATCCTCGAGGTGATCGAGTAAAATGGTCGTGTGTTCTATGAGCACTGCGCGAGATTGCGCTAGAATCAGCCAATCGTCCAAATAGTTCAGCACTCGCATGCCTCTCATTCTGAGGGGTGCGAGCGCCGCATCCATGCACTTCGTAAATGTACGGGGTGCTAGGGACAAACCGAACGGCAGGACTGTGTACTGATATGCCTGGCCCTCGAAGGCGAATCTCAAATATCGCCTGTGACGTGACGCTATCTGTATTTGAAAATACGCGTCTTTCAGATCTATTGACACAAACCAATCTCCTTGGCGAATCTGCACAAGGATTTGCCTGGTCGTGAGCATCCTGAACTGTCGCTTCACAAGCACTTTGTTCAGTTGCCTTAGATCTAGTATGGGTCTGAGACCCCCGTCTTTTTTCGGTACCAGGAAGTATCTGCTGTATAGCCCTCCCTCGCTCTGATCTTGAGAGAGAGGTTCTATGGCCCCTTTGCTCAATAGTTTCGTCACTTCGGCTCGAAGTAGATGTGCTACTTCTGTTTTTACCGTGGTCTCGACGCGCGCCACATAGCGGCGAGGGCGTCGGCGAAACTGCAGCGAATAGCCTCTTTCTATAATGTTCAGCACCCACTTCGAGACCCCGGGTAGCTTTGTCCATGCATCTGCATGGATAGCTAGGGGTCGAATACGAAGCGCGCTCCGCTCGCTCAGCGATGGAGAAGCTTCGGTGTGCTGTAACACAAGCGTGTCGCTCGTGACATTTGAGGCATGGGGCGCGCTGATGACAGCGGGCAGATTGCCTGCGCTCGACTCCTCTGCGGTGGTTAACCGCGAGGGGGAGGGCTGGGCGGTTCCCGTGGGAACTGTCATGTCTCTGTGTGGATGTGGGCGCGGGACAGCGGGCACATTTATCACACCGAAAGCATCGTTCGCTTGCGTGAAGCGAGTGCACGTTGGTTTCGTTTTTACAGAAACCGTGAGACATGCATAACGTGGTGTTAGTGGGCACTGGGTAGTGGGCACGTTCACCATGTTTGAAGCGCAACCGATCTGAGTCGGTTTTATGTGCGCGAGCCCTGTGTGACAGGCTGTGCTTATGTGTAGGGATGGGCACTGGGCAGTGGGCATTCTTACTACATACGAAACACCATCGGCCGTGGCCGGGACACCAGAAAATACACTCTTTGGGGATTTATCTGGGTAGCCGTGAAAACGGCATTTGTGTGCAGGCAAGCGGGTGACAGAACCGACTTGTTGGCTGCAGAAAACACTGGAACAGTCACATTTTCTGGAACTGGACGAGCGAATAGCTTTGGTGTGAGTCCGGCCGCAGCGGGACTGGAACACCGTCGTTTTCCTAGCTGTGCTAGGACGACTTCGGGGCCTCGGGCTTCACCGTGATCCTAGGTCGCGAGCCGCGTCCTGCGGGGCGGCGACCGGATGAGCGGGAGCGCGGTCTCGCGCTTCTGGCCTGGCGGCGCTGTGAAGTGGAGGCAGTGGACGGTGGCTGTGGCTGTGAGCTCTGAGCAGACGGTTTCGCACGGCCTGCTGCAGAGCTGGAGCGCTTCGGGAGGAAGTGCTTCATAGCCTGAGACGCTTTCTGTACCTCTGCGAATCTCTCCGCGAAATCCTTGACGGAGGATCCAAAGAGGCCTGTAGCGGAAAGCGGGGCGTCGAGGAACGCGGTGCGTTCAGACTCGGCCATTTCCGAGAGCGTCAGCCAGAGATGTCTCTCAGACACGGTGAGAGAAGCCATAGTCCGTCCAATGGCTTGTGCTGCGGACTTAGTAGCACGAAGAGCGAGGTCCGTGGCACTCCTTAAGTCCGGCACGCAGATCGCGTCAGGTCCTTCCTCGTCCAGCTTACGGAGGAGATCGGCCTGGAAGATCTGGAGCGTTGCCATGGTGTGCAACGCTGACGCAGCTTGCCCGGCGGCGGAGAAAGCGCGGTGGAGCAAGCTTGACGTCGTGCGGTAAGCTTTAGAGGGTAGGGCCGGCTTAGCGCGCCGTCCAGCGGAGGGCGGGCATAAGTGGGCCGCTATCGCCTCTTCAACCGGCGGCAGCGAGAGGTATCCTTTGTTCTTGGCATCGTCAACGGCGGAGAATGCCAAAGAAACAGCAGGACGCACTCTAGCAGAATAGGGGGCGCTCCAGGACTTGGCGACTTCTTCGTGTAACTCAGGAAGAAAGGGCGCCGGTCTGGACACAGGCGAAGCGCGCTCCCCAGGCAGGAAAAATCCATCCAGCCGGTTGTGAGCGGGCTGCTCAGGCGAAGACCACTCGAGGCCGAGGCTCGCCGCGGCCTGTGCGAGTACTCGCATGAGTTCCGTCTCAATGGAAGCTCTCTTGCCTGACGATGTGCGGGCAGGGGGTGCGGGGTCCTCAGAGCCCGCCCAATCCTCACTGCCTGACGCCAGGATAGAGCAGGAATCATCCTCTCCCAGCAGGGCTTCCTCATCCGCGATATCAACGGAAGCGGCGGCAGACGGCGGCCGCTGTCCGTCAGGAAGCGAAACAGAAGAAGCCGGGGAAGCAAGCGGGCGAACCGGCGAGCTTTGGCGGCTGAGGGAGGGTTCCGGGGCCCGCTGGGCACGGCGCTTTTTACGGCGCGACGCCGCGGCGGGCGGGGGGAGCAGTCTCGGTGAAGACGGCTAGGCGAGTCCTCAGAGTCGCCATTGCCATCAGCTCGCAGTGAGGGCATCCGCCGTCAGCGAGCGCGAGAGCTGCATGTTCCTCACCCAGGCAGGAAACGCAGATCACGTGGCGGTCCCCGTCGCTGAGTGTGGCTCTGCACGAGCCGCAGGAAGGCATCTTTAAAAAGACGCTAGCTCTTTTAGAAATATACAGTGTAATTAAAAGAGAAGGATATAAGCGCCGGAAAGCGCAGCAGGAAGGCAGGAAGGCGGCGCGGCCAGCGACTTCAGTGACTCGTCCCGCTGAAGGTGCTCTCTCTCGACGGCGCGGCTTCTAATCCAGCTCCAGCGATGCGTGTGCTTCGCTTGAAGGATGAAAAATCAGATAATAGCTGCCTGCGAGCGATATTTATAGGCCTAGACCACGCCCATTTCGGCGGGACGTGACGCAGCGGGCGCGAAGTGCCCTGATTGGGTCTGACGTCACGCCAGGCCTCGCTCGATAGGCTGCTGCAGTTGCCGCAGAGCAGCCAATAGGCGCGCGAGCTGTCTCGCCTATGTCTGCATTGCTGCTGCAACGCGTTTTGCATTATTACAAAATTAAGGATAATTTTTGGCTTCAATATCTCGCGGAAAAGGATTTTCCCCTAGCGTAAGATATCTTACGCAGTACGAGAGACCTCTCGTAAGAGAACATAGGATTCTTATGTTCAAATATTTCTGTAATCAGGAATTATGAAACTGTCTGATCTTTACAGTTTTTTATTAGCTTTGCCACAATTTTCACAAGCAAGTTTTACGTGTGTGTGTGTGAGAGATAGACAGAGAATGTCTGCATGTGTGTGTGACAGAGAGAGAGAGTG
>NC_140212.1:45501659-45581659 GCF_951802725.1 Rutilus rutilus
GACACACCTGATCTTCCTCATCCTCCTCTTCCTCCTCTTACACACCTGCTCTTCCTCTTCCTCTTCTGACACACCTGCTCTTCCTCATCCTCCTCTTACACACCTGCTCTTCCTCATCCTCCTCTTCCTCCTCTTACACACCTGCTCTTCCTCATCCTCCTCTGACACACCTGCTCTTCCTCTTCCTCCTCTTCCTCCTCTGACACACCTGCTCTTCCTTGTCCTCCTCTTACACACCTGATCTTCCTCATCCTCCTCTTACACACCTGCTCTTCCTCTTCCTCCTCTTACACACCCGCTCTTCCTCATCCTCCTCTTCCTCCTCTGACACACCTGCTCTTCCTCATCCTCCTCTGACACACCTGCTCTTCCTCATCCTCCTCTTCCTCCTCTGACACACCTGCTCTTCCTCATCCTCATCTTACACACCTGATCTTCCTCATCCTCCTCTGACACACCTGATCTTCCTCATCCTCCTCTTCCTCCTCTTACACACCTGCTCTTCCTCTTCCTCTTCTGACAAACCTGCTCTTCCTCATCCTCCTCTTAACACCTGCTCTTCCTCATCCTCCTCTTCCTCCTCTTACACACCTGCTCTTCCTCATCCTCCTCTGACACACCTGCTCTTCCTCTTCCTCCTCTTCCTCCTCTGACACACCTGCTCTTCCTTGTCCTCCTCTTACACACCCGCTCTTCCTCATCCTCCTCTTCCTCCTCTGACACACCTGCTCTTCCTCATCCTCCTCTGACACACCTCCTCTTCCTCATCCTCCTCTTCCTCCTCTTACACACCTGCTCTTCCTCTTCCTCTTCTGACACACCTGCTCTTCCTCATCCTCCTCTTACACACCTGCTCTTCCTCATCCTCCTCTTCCTCCTCTTACACACCTGCTCTTCCTCATCCTCCTCTGACACACCTGCTCTTCCTCTTCCTCCTCTTCCTCCTCTGACACACCTGCTCTTCCTTGTCCTCCTCTTACACACCTGATCTTCCTCATCCTCCTCTTACACACCTGCTCTTCCTCTTCCTCCTCTTACACACCCGCTCTTCCTCATCCTCCTCTTCCTCCTCTGACACACCTGCTCTTCCTCATCCTCCTCTGACACACCTGCTCTTCCTCATCCTCCTCTTCCTCCTCTGACACACCTGCTCTTCCTCATCCTCATCTTACACACCTGATCTTCCTCATCCTCCTCTGACACACCTGATCTTCCTCTTCCTCCTCTTACACACCTGCTCTTCCTCTTCCTCTTCTGACACACCTGCTCTTCCTCATCCTCCTCTGACACACCTGATCTTCCTCATCCTCCTCTTCCTCCTCTTACACACCTGCTCTTCCTCTTCCTCTTCTGACACACCTGCTCTTCCTCATCCTCCTCTGACACACCTGATCTTCCTCATCCTCCTCTTACACACCTGCTCTTCCTCTTCCTCCTCTGACACACCTGATCTTCCTCATCCTCCTCTGACACACCTGATCTTCCTCATCCTCCTCTTCCTCCTCTTACACACCTGCTCTTCCTCTTCCTCTTCTGACACACCTGCTCTTCCTCATCCTCCTCTTACACACCTGCTCTTCCTCATCCTCCTCTTCCTCCTCTTACACACCTGCTCTTCCTCATCCTCCTCTGACACACCTGCTCTTCCTCTTCCTCCTCTTCCTACTCTGACACACCTGCTCTTCCTTGTCCTCCTCTTACACACCTGATCTTCCTCATCCTCCTCTTACACACCTGCTCTTCCTCTTCCTCCTCTTACACACCCGCTCTTCCTCATCCTCCTCTTCCTCCTCTGACACACCTGCTCTTCCTCATCCTCCTCTGACACACCTGCTCTTCCTCATCCTCCTCTTCCTCCTCTGACACACCTGCTCTTCCTCATCCTCATCTTACACACCTGATCTTCCTCATCCTCCTCTGACACACCTGATCTTCCTCATCCTCCTCTTCCTCCTCTTACACACCTGCTCTTCCTCTTCTGACACACCTGCTCTTCCTCATCCTCCTCTTACACACCTGCTCTTCCTCATCCTCCTCTTCCTCCTCTTACACACCTGCTCTTCCTCATCCTCCTCTGACACACCTGCTCTTCCTCTTCCTCCTCTTCCTCCTCTGACACACCTGCTCTTCCTTGTCCTCATCTTACACACCCGCTCTTCCTCATCCTCCTCTTCCTCCTCTGACACACCTGCTCTTCCTCATCCTCCTCTGACACACCTGCTCTTCCTCATCCTCCTCTTCCTCCTCTGACACACCTGCTCTTCCTCTTCCTCCTCTGACACACCTGCTCTTCCTTGTCCTCCTCTTACACACCCGCTCTTCCTCATCCTCCTCTTCCTCCTCTGACACACCTGCTCTTCCTCATCCTCCTCTTACACACCTGCTCTTCCTCATCCTCCTCTTACACACCTGCTCTTCCTCATCCTCCTCTTCCTCCTCTTACAGACCTGCTCTTCCTCATCCTCCTCTTACACACCTGATCTTCTTCTTCCTCCTCTTCCTCCTCTGAAACACCTGCTCTTCCTCATCCTCCTCTTCCTCCTCTGACACACCTGCTCTTCCTCATCCTCCTCTTCCTCCTCTGACACACCTGCTCTTCCTCATCCTCCTCTTACACACCTGCTCTTCCTCATCCTCCTCTTCCTCCTCTTACACACCTGCTCTTCCTCATCTTCCTCTGACACACCTGCTCTTCCTCATCCTCCTCTTACACACCTGCTCTTCCTCATCCTCCTCTTACACACCTGCTCTTCCTCATCCTCCTCTTCCTCCTCTGACACACCTGCTCTTCCTCATCCTCCTCTTACACACCTGCTCTTCCTCATCCTCCTCTTACACACCTGCTCTTCCTCTTCCTCCTCTGAAACACCTGCTCTTCCTCATCCTCCTCTTCCTCCTCTGACACACCTGCTCTTCCTCATCCTCCTCTTCCTCCTCTGACACACCTGCTCTTCCTCATCCTCCTCTTACACACCTGCTCTTCCTCATCCTCCTCTTACACACCTGCTCTTCCTCATCCTCTTCCTCATCCTCCTCTTCAGCTCATTAGTTCAAAAATAAAGTATTTTTTATGTACTCTGACTATGTGTAAGATCTAATGACTAATTATTATAATAATAACTCATTATTAATGTGTAAGATCTATGTGTAAGACTGTGACTAATATTGAGTCAATATTATAAATACTACAGATCATTGGTTAGACACTACATAAAAAAAAGTCATTGTTGTGTCCAGTGATGAAACAAAAACCAAAGGGTCTCTTACACTCATTAAACAAAACCTTCCTCTTATTATTGAGAAATGTAGCAATGATAAATCTGGCAGGTTGAGCTATTTCTGTACAAGCATCCAGGGCAAGAGAATAGCTTTTGTTTCTGTCTCTGCCCCCAGCAGTTTCTGATGCAGTTTCTTTTCAGTGGTTAACTAATCAGTTGCTGCTCTTAAATGAGTCTGCACTTATTATTGGAGGAGACATGAATGCACTTGCAGATTTGATGCTTGATAAATCCACTACTATATTTTCCAAATCACAAGAGATAACATCAGTAAATGTTAAATCCTTTATGCAAACTCTTAATCTCATAGATGTTTGGCGTGTTCAGGATCCATTGGTTGGAGATTACACTTTCTTCTCTTCGAGGCATCAGACACATTCCAGAATAGACTATATTCTGTGTTCTTGTGAATTCAGGATGTGTTTTGAGAGCGTCACAATCCTTCCTGCTGTAATATCTGAGCACAACCCGCTGCTGACCAAGTGTATTTACTGCTCACATGATAGATCTCCAAGATGGCAATTTAATATATCTCTTCTACAGGATTCTGGAGTTTTAACAGATTTCTTTTTGAACATAACCCTTAATAGTGTGGATAATCACATGATGGTATGGATGGCCACAAAAGGCTTTATTGGAGATTTCTCTTTTTCATCAAATTTAAACAAAGTATGAAAGAAACAAATTTGCCAAAGAGATCAAGTTGAAGAAAAAATGATTAAGATCTGTTGAAAATGTATTAAAGAACTCTTTCTAATACTAGTCTAATATTAGTCTAAACTAAATGATTTGCTTTGAAGAAAGGCTGAATTCATTATGCATAGAGTCCGGCGGAATTTTTATCATCGGGTGCAAAATAATAAAATAATAGAAAATAGGAATGATATATTCCTGTACAAAGTCAGTGTACAAAGTCAGTTTGCGCTGGGTGCAAGATAAAGACTCCATGTGTTTCAGAGAAGACAGCTGTCTATACCCTCAGCAGTCAGCACTTACACTGCAGTACATACTACACTACACTACACTACACAACACAACACTACACACTACAGAAGACAGCTGTCTATACCCTCAGCAGTCAGCACTTACACTGCAGTACATACTACACTACATTACACACTACACTACACACTACACTACATTACACACTACACTACACACTACAGAAGACAGCTGTCTATACCCTCAGCAGTCAGCACTTACACTGCAGTACATACTACACTACACTACACTACACAACACAACACTACACTACACACTACAGAAGACAGCTGTCTATACCCTCAGCAGTCAGCACTTACACTGCAGTACATACTACACTACATTACACACTACACTGCACACTACACTACATTACACACTACACTACACACTACAGAAGACAGCTGTCTATACCCTCAGCAGTCAGCACTTACACTGCAGTACATACTACACTACATTACACACTACACTACACACTACAGAATACAGCTGTCTATACCCTCAGCAGTCAGCACTTACACTGCAGTACATACTACACTACACTACACACTACACTACACTACACACTACACTACACAGCTGTCTATACCCTCAGCAGTCAGCACTTACACTGCAGTACATACTACACTACACTACACACTACACTACACTCTACACTACACACAACACTACACTACACTACACACTACAGAAGACAGCTGTCTATACCCTCAGCAGTCAGCACTTACACTGCAGTACATACTACACTACACTACACACTACACTACACAGCTGTCTATACCCTCAGCAGTCAGCACTTACACTGCAGTACACACTACACTACATTACACTACACACTACACTACACACTACACTACACAGCTGTCTATACCTTCACCAGTCAGCACTTACACTGCAGTACACACTACACTACACACTACACTACACACTACAGAAGACAGCTGTCTATACCCTCAGCAGTCAGCACTTACACTGCAGTACACACTACACACTACACTACACTACACACTACACTACACACTACACTACACACTACACTACACAGCTGTCTATACCTTCACCAGTCAGCACTTACACTGCAGTACACACTACACTACACTACACACTACACTACACTACACACTACAGAAGACAGCTGTCTATACCCTCACCAGTCAGCACTTACACTACATTACACACTACACTACACACTACACTACACTACACTACACACTACAGAAGACAGCTGTCTATACCCTCACCAGTCAGCACTTACACTACATTACACACTACACTACACACTTTACTACACTACACTACACACTACAGAAGACAGCTGTCTATACCCTCACCAGTCAGCACTTACACTACATTACACACTACACTACACACTACAGAAGACACCTGTCTATACCCTCAGCAGTCAGCACTTACACTGCAGTACACACTACCATACACTACACTACACACTACAGAAGACAGCTGTCTATACCCTCACCAGTCAGCACTTACACTACATTACACACTACACTACACACTACACTACACTACACTACACACTACAGAAGACAGCTGTCTATACCCTCACCAGTCAGCACTTACACTACATTACACACTACACTACACACTACAGAAGACACCTGTCTATACCCTCAGCAGTCAGCACTTACACTGCAGTACACACTACACTACACTACACTACACTACACACTACAGAAGACAGCTGTCTATACCCTCAGCAGTCAGCACTTACACTGCAGTACACACTACACTACATTACACTACACTACACACTACACTACACAGCTGTCTATACCTTCACCAGTCAGCACTTACACTGCAGTACACACTACACTACACACTACACTACACACTACAGAAGACAGCTGTCTATACCCTCAGCAGTCAGCACTTACACTGCAGTACACACTACACACTACACTACACTACACTACACACTACACTACACACTACACTACACAGCTGTCTATACCTTCACCAGTCAGCACTTACACTGCAGTACACACTACACTACACACTACACTACACAGCTGTCTATACCCTCAGCAGTCAGCACTTACACTGCAGTACACACTACACTACACTACACACTACACTACACACTACAGAAGACAGCTGTCTATACCCTCACCAGTCAGCACTTACACTGCAGTACATACTACACTACATTACACACTACACTACACTACACACTACAGAAGACAGCTGTCTATACCCTCACCAGTCAGCACTTACACTACATTACACACTACACTACACACTACACTACACTACACTACACTACACTACACTACACTACACTACACACTACAGAAGACAGCTGTCTATACCCTCACCAGTCAGCACTTACACTACATTACACACTACACTACACACTACACTACACTACACACTACAGAAGACAGCTGTCTATACCCTCACCAGTCAGCACTTACACTACATTACACACTACACTACACACTACAGAAGACACCTGTCTATACCCTCAGCAGTCAGCACTTACACTGCAGTACACACTACACTACACTACACTACACTACACTACACACTACAGAAGACAGCTGTCTATACCCTCACCAGTCAGCACTTACACTACATTACACACTACACTACACACTACACTACACTACACTACACACTACAGAAGACAGCTGTCTATACCCTCACCAGTCAGCACTTACACTACATTACACACTACACTACACTACACTACACACTACAGAAGACACCTGTCTATACCCTCAGCAGTCAGCACTTACACTGCAGTACACACTACACTACACTACACTACACACTACAGAAGACAGCTGTCTATACCCTCACCAGTCAGCACTTACACTGCAGTGCACACTACACTACACACTACACTACACTACACTACACACTACAGAAGACACCTGTCTATACCCTCAGCAGTCAGCACTTACACTGCAGTACACACTACACTACACTACACACTACAGAAGACAGCTGTCTATACCCTCACCAGTCAGCACTTACACTACATTACACACTACACTACACACTACACTACACTACACTACACACTACAGAAGACACCTGTCTATACCCTCAGCAGTCAGCACTTACACTGCAGTACACACTACACTACACTACACTACACTACACTACACACTACAGAAGACAGCTGTCTATACCCTCACCAGTCAGCACTTACACTGCAGTGCACACTACACTACACACTACACTACACTACACACTACAGAAGACACCTGTCTATACCCTCAGCAGTCAGCACTTACACTACACAACACACTACACTACACTCCACACTACACAACACACTACAGAAGACAGCTGTCTATACCCTCAGCAGTCAGCACTTACACTGCAGTACATACTACACAATACACTACACTACACTACACAATACACTACACTACACTACACTACACTACACACTACAGGAGACAGCTGTCTATACCCTCACCAGTCAGCACTTACACTGCAGTACAAACTACACAATACACTACACTACAATACACTACACTACACTACACTACACTACACACTACATTACACACTACAGGAGACAGCTGTCTATACCCTCACCAGTCAGCACTTACACGGCAGTACAAACTACACAATACACTACACTACACTACACTACACTACACTACACAATACAATACACTACACTACACTACACACTACACTACACACTACAGGAGACAGCTGTCTATTCCCTCACCAGTCAGCACTTACACTGCAGTACAAACTACACAATACACTACACTACACTACACTACACTACACTACACTACACACTACAGGAGACAGCTGTCTATACCCTCACCAGTCAGCACTTACACTGCAGTACAAACTACACAATACACTACACTACACTACACAATACACTACACTACAATACACTACACTACACTACACACTACACTACACTACACTACACACTACACTACACAGCTGTCTATACCCTCACCAGTCAGCACTTACACTGCAGTACAAACTACACAATACACTACACTACACTACACAATACAATACACTACACTACACTACACACTACACTAAACTACACACTACAGTGTTCAACACCTGTTATAACGCATGAATAAATCATTTACAACACTTTCTGCATCCCCTAATCTAAAGTGTAAACTATTCATCACTTGTAAATGTGTTACACATCATTCGTAGATCTTTCTGACCTGTTACAAATGATCTGTACGTGTATTCAAGGCATTTACAACATGTTCTGCACCCTCTAATTGCTACATAGATACAAAAAAATTTATGAACACATAGTCATGTTTTGTAAATGATTAGTTAATCATTTACTAATCACTTGTAAATGACTTTTAACACAATTTACAAAACAAACATAAAATGTTAGTATATCACTTGCTAATCATTTATGAATGTTTTGTAAATGATTAGTTCATCATTAAATAACCACTTATAAATGACTTACAACTGAATGTTATTATAAAGTGTTACCAAAATACATTTTGTCATTGAAGGAATTAAAAAATGTATATGCAGTACTAATTCTAATTCGGATATTCTCTTGGTTGGGAGTTATAATGTGTTGATGGGGAAAATAAGGTTTGTGGTTTACAGTTTTTTACAATCGCTATGACAGTTTTTTCAATACATTTAACAAGTTTCCTAAACTCTTAACGCACCAACACACCTAAAACACACAATTGGCAAACCGGTTAATTTCATGCTCAAAATCACACATTGTAAACTAAACTCCAACACTAATTTTCAAAATACAATAATACACTAACACAATACACTATATCTAACAAAACACTGCAAACATGTTTCAAAATCAAATAATTATTCAAAACACTAACACATGTTCTCTTCCAACAGGAACATTTAGTCAATCATAACACAATGACAAAAAACCCACTATCATGAAATTACAGAAACTGCATTACTGTATATGTGTCAGGTCTGCCCTTATACAACAGACAGTATATTGTATTGATCATAGATTGTGTTTTGCACTGCAGTTTTTTTTGTTTTTTAAGTCTCTCTACATTTTTGTTTTGTTTGTAATGTAAAGGCATGCTTTTTTTTGCAGCAGAAATTCAATACAACAAAATAGATGACCCTTCTTAGAGTAGCTTTATAGAATGTATGGTTAATGAAAAAAAGAAGACAGAGACAGAATTGCTGCAGTAACGGCTTTATTTGCAACAGGACATTTCTGCAAGATAACAAAAATATGCAATATAGCTGCCATTTACAGTATTACTGTATGTGAAAATACAAAATATACAAACAGAAAAAGCCATCTTCTAATCTGCGCAGTCTTCTGCATTTGTCCACATTCTCATCCACATCACACCTGATATCTTCCCTGGCAAGGCATCTTGGGAAGAATCTTTTGGCTTGCTTTATCCTGGTAGTGTTCAGCTGTGATGTCTTGGTATGCAGCATCTTTTGCATACAGGAGGGACATTTGGTCCTGTGGACGATGATCAAAAACCTTTCATCTCCAGGCTGAGAGAACTCCTCAATGGGGTTGAGGAAAGGGAAGTAAGGGGCAAGGAAAATGGACATCATCCTCTGATGGGCGTCAAACCAGGCTGTGACTGCACGGGAATGGTGGAATGCCACATTGTCCCATATTTGCATAACTTCAATCAGCTGTTTCTCAGTAGCAATGGAATCAAATACAGGGGATATATTTGTGTTTCAATTCACAATATAAACAGCTGTTCACCTTGACTTTAGCCTGTAAGGTTAGGTTTAGAACATGGTGTTATCTGTTCTGACATACAGTGTGAAAGCATTGGTAAATTTGGCAGTAAAAATCCATTGTTTTGGTCTTGTTTGAGCTTGTGTATAAAAGAAGTTCAAGCATTTTAAATTTGTGTTAATTGTATGCATTTTGTGTTAAAGCAACAAGAAATGTGTTAATAGTATAGCTTACACAGACGGATGTAGTGCTAACTGTGTTAAGAGTTTTGGAAAATTGTTAAAAGTGTTGAAAAATCTGTCATAGCAATCGTAAAAAACTGTAAATAAGAGTTCAATAGGAAGACAAGGTATCCAGAGAAATATGCAAGTTCTTGGTGGCTAGTTTAAAGGGAGAGCAGGGGTGGGTATAAGGGCCAGCTAACTGGTGTTGGTCTTATTATGGATCTTCTTTTCTCAGCTCTGTTTTTTCCTCTTCTTTATTTATCTTTTTTTTGTTCAGGACATTTCATGGATCAGAGTACTGCAATAGTTATACATGATACAAATGGCTGGTAGCACAACAAGATTTAAATATAATTATTAATTTTATCTCTTGGAATGTAAAGGGTTTGAATAATATTGTTAAAACCAAAAAGTTCCTTCACATTTACAGTCCCTCAAGAGGAGACTTGGATTAAGAAACTCATCTTCTCATCCTCGGATGTTTCTCACATTAAGTGTACATGGGTTGGTCACAGTTTTCACTACAAACTGCTGTGAAGGCAAGAGGGACAGCGATTCTTCTACATAAGAACATTGCTTTTGAACCTGAATCAGCGATCTCAGATCCAAATGGTCATTATGTTATTGTGGCTGGAATTTTACAAACAGTCCCAGTTGTTTTAGCATGCATATGTGGCCCCAATTGGGGAAAAAAAATGTATATCATTTTTTTACCGTTTTTTTCTATACTGTAGAATCTTGATAGTCATCACATAGTTATAGGGGTCATAGTTATTTAATTTGGTCCAAAATACAATATTGGACAGGTCTTCTTTAAAACACACCACGTTGTCAAACTGCCAGACTTCTAGAGACCTAAACTAAACAGATTGGCCTCTCAAATCCCTGAAGGTCAAGGCTTCCAACTAGTAAAGTCTTCTCTTTCTTTTCGCATGTTCACTGTTCATACTCGCGGATTGATTATTTTTTTCTTTTGGATGATAGAATGATACACACTGTCAATTCCTGCGACTATCATAGTATAGTCATGGTGCGTTCAAATACGAGTGGGAAACTCGGGATATTTCTTTAAGCCCTGACATTTACGAGTTGTGGGCGTGTCAGTGAGAAACATGGCGGAATACCACAATACTTAAAGGTATTTAGCAGCATATTGTCAGGCTTTTCTATTTACAGCGAAGTAAGCTAATTGCCTGCTCAGAATATGATGGCATTATAATATAACAGTGTGATATGTAACGATAAAGTTTGTAGTGTCTTAATAAATTAATTAAAAACATAAAAAAACTAAGTACACCTGATGCACATTTCTTTGTTCTTAATTTTCTAGAAATAGAGTTTAAGAACCTTGCTGTATTTTTGTGTAATTAATTAAGAGAAAGTACACTGCCATCTTACTCCGAGGAAAGTGACTTGAACGCAGTGCTGTCGTAAACATGAACTTCCCACCTCGTATGTACGAACTTCCCAGGAGGACTTGAACACACCATCATCTCGATCATGCCCCCACCTCTTTGGATTTAAGGTTTACACAAGCCAGAACTTATTCTAAACAATGGAGATTTAGTTCACATTTACTTTCTGATAACAACTTCAAATATTTCCTCACATCTCATTTAAATATATATGTAAGCAATAAGGTATGAGAGGCTGTGCTGTAGCCTAACAACGCCCTTCACCCGTTACTTATTCACGATACAGCACTCGCCTCGAGTACCTTATTGCTTTTATAAAACGGTTGCCACACAATACAAATATTAAAGCCGAAAAATATTTATCTATGCAACTTTCATGAAGTAAAATCACTAAAAGCATTCCTTCCGCTGGAAAAAATAGTCCCTGACCATAAACAGCAACAGAAGTTACATACATTATTTTGCCAATAGATGGCGGCAAAGGCTGTCTTATGAATGAGTCAGTCGGTAGAGAAGACTTTTATATTGAAAAGACTCAAACTTGTTTTCACAGAGAAGGAAGATGCAACTGACAGATGACTAACCCCCAATTTCCACCAGATGCGTAATGGCTGCGGAACGGCTCCGCTGCGTGACAGCTCCGTGTTCCGTCGTCCGTCAATACCCACCAGGTCCGGATTTGTTGCGGAACGGCTGCGGTCATGACTGACAGCTGAAGTCACAAGGACCCACGAGATCTCGCAAATTCACGTATGATCGCGCGATATAAGTGCTGAATTGCTGCGGAGCTCTCCGACATCCGGCAAAAATAGAAGCTCTGCGTATCTGCTCCGGAGGGCTGCTGATCGCCAGAGTCGGAACGCAGCTGTACCGCATTCAGTGGAAATACACTCATTGACTTTAATGGAAACCTATTGACTCCGCCGCCGTGCCGGAGCCGTAACGCAGCCGGTGGAAATTGGGGGTAACATTATATGCACGGGAAAACCCCTTAACGGTTAACTTAACTGTTAAAAGGACAAGATATCGCAGCGGACATTCAAACAGATTATTTTATTATGAATATAGGACTGACCTGAAGGAAAATGCAATGTCTACTGTGAATGCAGGTAACTTTACACACGCTTTCTCGATCTCTCACAATACTCCACTATACGCTGATTTCACGCAGCCGTTATTTTGAAATCGAAAGCGAGGCTCCAGTGGGAAGAAAACCGGAAGTGTCGCCTTTAATCACAGGAGTCATGAATGCGATGGCGTATTGTTGTGTTTAATGATGTTGTGTCAATTCTAAAACTGTACATACATTTCTTTCATACTTTAGACTATATACAGTGAAATTCATTTATAAATAAAAAACATTTATATATATATAATTCATAAAGTTAAAAAAGAAGTTGGTGCAGTTGGTTTTATGCTATGTGTGCTTATGGTATGTTTGTGATTTGTTGCAGAAACTGAGTGCTTCTGGGTGTAATTGTCGCTTTTCCCCCTATTGTAATTTTAAGAATTATACTGTACCTCCAAGGTCTATTGTACATTTTGTTTATTTGTTTTGTTTGTTTCTTTTCTGAAGGGATGTTTTTTTTTTTTTTTTTATGGTCCAGCAAACAGTATTATAACATTGCGCAGCACTTGCCCAAAGCTAGCCTCTAGCATAGATTTGGTGTGGTTTCACATGTACTATTCAGTTTTGAGCTTGCTGTGTACAGAGTTTTCCTATTGGGGGTGCTGTGCTAACTGAGATTGAGGTGTCTGATGCACTGTGTTTCTGTGTGATAGTGAGGCCTTGCTGTTGGCCATTTGTGTGCGCCTCTGGACAGTATTATTTGCCAACCTTCAACATTTTAACCATACCATTTGTGATAATAAACTGAGATTTCATCGTTATTTGGCAATAATTTGGCAAACTCTGTGTGGCAAGGCGGGTTAGATCCCGCCCTATTATTTGTGGTTGTCACCTGAGCCTATTGGCAGCCATTCCTGGCCTATTTAAGGCGGAGTTCAGGCCACCTGGGTATGCGTCATTGTCACGGTCGTTTCTGTGTGGGTGCGCGCAGCTCTGCGGGGGGTAAGTACCTAACTGTGTGGCTAATGTTGCTGCTAGTACACATGCACTATTAAAGTGGGGATGTATTTGCTTTAGCCAGGTGAGGGTCTGCATTGGTAAGTAAGTAATTAAGTAAAATGTATTTGTATAGCACTTTTCACAGATAAAAATCACAAAGTGCTTCACAACAAATGGAGGAATACACAACATTTATAAATACATTTCAATACATAATCAAAAATGAATAACCAAAAATGAATAACAAAAGCAAAAAATAAAACTGAAATAAACAGAAATACACATAAGACCGGCCTAACCACCCTACAATGGATCAACATTTATAAATACACACACACACATCGCGGCACTGCTGCTTCTGCTCTGCTACGCGCTGCCGCGCCGCCTCTGCGTGCGTTGTGAATGCTCTAATCTGTAAACGGGGGCACCGGAAAAAATAAGCGATGCTTACGCTCTGCTAACGTGTGCAGTGTGAAACTGGCGTAACACTCAACAATTGCTTTCCAAGCCTCTTTAAATAGAAGAGTTTTTAACTGTGTTTTAAAATTTTCCACTGAATCCAAGCAGTGTATGGAAGGAGGCAATGCGTTCCACAGCCTAGGTGCCACAGCTTGAAACAAACGGTCCCCTCTAGTTTTAAAATGTGTGTGGGGGGCAACTAAAAGAGATGTAAGGGGGCGCCTATCCTTGGAGGGCTCTAAAAGTAAGAACCAAAATTTTAAAGCGCATTCTAAATTGCACTGGTAACCAATGAGTGAAGCTAAGACAGGTGTGATGTGTGCCCTTTTACTGGTGTGGGTTAAAAGCAGCTGAATTCTGGACAGTCTGGAGGCGACAAAAATCTTTCTTATTAAGACAAATAAAAAGACTGTTACAATAGTCTAAGCAATAGTCATGATCATCTCCAATTCGGCCTTTGACACCAAGGCTCTTATTTTAGAAATGTTCCTTAATTGAAAGAAACAGTTTTTAATAATTTGATTCTAGTGTTTCTCCAAGGACATGGCAGATTCAAAAATAACACCTAAGCTCCTGAAACTCGGCTGGACAGACGAGCCTAAGGCACCGATATGTTGTTTTATCTGAGGGATGCTTTGCTCAGGGGCAATGATTAGTGTTTCAGTCCAGGAGTAAAAAGTTATCATTTAGCCACTGCTTAACCCCCTGGGGTTGGCGGTATCGCTGGCAATACCAGCTCACTTTTTTTTTTTTATCAGTACAAAAGAGACTCTAAATAGTCTGTTGATTTTGATTTTACATGTAAGTGTTATGCATCAATCAAAACGCTTAAATGTCTTCTTTTATTTGTGTACACTCATAATAAAAACAAAATGTTGTTTTTTTCATAAAATAAAGAAAATAAACATGATGCGCGTTCTGCCGTCTCTCTCAATGTGAAACTCATTCTGAAACGCGATAGAAAATGACCTGTAACTCAGCGAATGTTTGTCACACAGACTTGAAACGCATGTCTATACAACGCTTGGAGTCTCTATTTTTAAAGTATGTAAGTTATATAAAAAACAGATATTCTCTGTTTAAGTAATCTGTATGAAAGCAGCGGCATGTACAGTTTCTCAAACGCATTAACTCTAATATGACCACGCCCACGCGCGCACGAGCGATTGACATGCAAATGATCCACGCGGAGAAACGCAGACCTGTAAACGCCCTCATCACCTCAAAACAAAGAATCAGAGACTTCGGTAACTTACTCCTCTGCTTTTCATCGAGTTTGGAAGACTGTGTTTGTGCTGTGCTGTTTCACTTGGATTTACCTCAGAAGAATTAGAAGAACGCGATTTGAAGATGAGAAGATTTTTAAGGTAAGACATGTTAAACTGGTGGTGCCAGATTAAAATGTATGTTATGAAATGAGATTGGAGTAAAAACATGAACTAAGCCTAATATCATACATGTATATGTATCTATAAATAGACAACATGTTGAAATGTGAACTAGACTGGTAGGCAATAGATGTCCGACACAAGGATGTTTTTATATTCTATAATAAAACACAGCATGATAAAAGTAGGCTAGTATGAGTGTATACTATGGTGAATATTATAATGTTTAGAACCGTGTTTACTGTTAAATACTGTGTTTATGGATATCTGCTGAAACATAGATGTATAACAATAATTAGTTTAATAGTTTTGAGCGGCTTGATCGCTTCAGTAAATGTTATCTGCACACGTTTGGAAAGCAAAATGCGCCAAACAATCGGCATCATTTTTTTTTTTTTAATATATATATATATATATATATATATATGTGTGTGTGTGTGTTCTGTACATTTTAAAAAGCAATTTTAACCTGAAAAATCTTTCTTTTCTTTTTTTTCAGGGACCAGATGCTCCACTGAGGAGTCCTGCTGACTTCAACATTCACATAAGTCTCTGTACATGAACATGGTAAAGTAAAAAAATCAAACACCTTGGAAATGAAAGGTATGTACTATGTTTCAGGAATGGCACAAAGGTGTATGACTGGTTAAGTCTCTGTCTTTAGTTCAGTGTGTTAAATAATGTGCTTTTTTGTCATTTGTTGTGTATATTTGGAATATGTTGTGTTGTAAATAAATCCAAACAATCAAAAAGCCATTCTTTTTTAAATCTCCTCATTCTTTGTGCAAGGTTGCTCAGAATGATAGGGTCTGATAGCTCCTAATAGGGCCATTAGGGAGGGTCTTTGTCTTTCTCAGGTGTGAAAGAAATTAAATATTCATGATGTTCACGCCTCTTCGCATAAAGCTTTCTCACACAAAACATGTCTTGCAAATTTTAAATCACTATATTGTCTTATCTGAATGAGCAGTCAGGATGATTTTCACATAGTTTTGGAGCAAATATTCTAGGCTACGTCATACAATTTTCAAAAGTCTTGTGAAGAAATAATCAGTATGGGTTTTATGACCTTATTTCAGTGAGAATTTTTTTGTGTGTTTTCACAAACCACGCATAAATGTCATTATCTCAAAACTACAAACTTTTACATACATGCTGCTGACATATTATTGTAGCAGAGTTTGTGCTAAATACAGTGTAATCAGACTTTAGCCATGAAAATGTCACAAGTAACAGAAATAAGCACAAATGTCAGAGCATGTCAGAACACCTCCAGGGCCCAGAAAACACCTCAGACCCCAGAGGGTTAATACTACTCAGACAGTTGATTAAAGAAGACAGTCTATATAACTCAGTAGGCTTAATAGAGCAGTACAACTGAATGTCGTCTGCATACAAATGATAAGAAACATCAGTAAACTGGCTGATTATCTGTCCTAGAGGCAGCATGTACAGAAGGAAAAGAATTGGTCCCAGGACAGAACCCTGAGGTACATCACTCGACAAACCTGCAGTATCTGACATGATCTGATAAACAAAAACACTAAAACTTCTACCGGAAAGGTAAGAAGAAATCCATTTTAAAGCTGATCCAGATATCCCTACTAGATCCTTACGTTTATTAATCAAAATATTATGATCAATAGTGTCAAAGGCAGATGTAAGGTCCAATAAAACTAACACTGTATGCTTCCCAGAATCAGCTGACATCAAAATATCACTCGAAACTTTAATTAGTGCAGTTTCCGTAGAATATTTTTTACGGAGACCTGACAGATATTTGTCAAAAATATAATTTATCTCTAAGAAAGTAGTAAGCTGCTCTGCTACCCCAGTTTAGATATAGGCCTATAATTCATGGGTTGCGATGGGTCTAAAATGGGCTTTTTAAGAACAGGTTCACCAATAGCAAGTTTAAAAAAGTTAGGAACCACACCAGTTAAAAGAGAAGTATTGATCATTTCTACAACACAGGGGCAAATACTATCAAAAACCTGCTTAAACAGCATAGTCGGGAGAACATCACTGTGACAAGAAGAAGGTTTCTTCTTATCTAGTAGAGTGGTGACCTCATGTAATGTCACTAGTTTAAAGGAGAAACACAGATGGGAAAGAGCCAAAATACATGCCTTGATACAAGCTAGCATGGAGGTAAGATACTAACTCTTATATCCCTAATCTTCTCAACAAAGAAGTTAAGGAATACAGTACTATCTGATGGAGAGAGCACTGCAATTGGAGCCGGCATGGATCAAACAAAATAGAAAAGTTCTCAGCAACATCCTGGTTAATAACTCTCCTTTGAGCCTTAATTCTCAGGGGTGGGGGGTCCCGAGGTAGGTTCAGGTTAAAGAAAACACAACTATGGTCACTCATATGTACATCCTCCACACACACATTTACTAACTCTAGACCTAATGAGAAAACAAGGTCCAGGGTGTGCCCCTTTAAATGTGTAGGTCCTGAGACATGTTGCGTAAAATTAAAAGAGTCAGTAATGGATAGGAGATCTGTAGCTGCAATACATGAGATATCATCAATATGAAGATTAAAATCTCCAATAATTAAACTTTCTCCAGCTGAATTATAGAGGATAAAAAGTCAGTAAGGAAGATGCCTGCAGGACCAGGGGGGCGGTAAATTAACACACAATAAAACATGTTAACAGAACCGACCTTAATCATCTGTGACGCAAAAAAGCTTGGGCACCCCCATCCACGAAGACAGCCTCATCCCGACCTGAACACCAGCTCTGCAACTCCTTCTCCATCTCCTCTTGGGGTTACCACGGGCCCGAAACAAAAATCGGTATTCATATAGGCTGGGTACACACTAGCCTGGCTCCGCCCTCCTGCGTACTTCCGCTCAATTTTATTTCCCTTCAGTACTACGTCTGGGATTGTGGTGTATTCTTTGGTTTTCTCCGACCATTTTTTTGGTGGTTCAATCAGCGAACAGAGGGAGTGGCTGAGAACGATGACGTTGAGGTTGTGCGCTAGTTTGAGTTGTAGGGTTACGTCACGACCAACGCGATTGGTTATGGCAGATCCAGAGTGACTCTGGGCAGATCCAATAGTTTTAAACTTCAACAGAGAACCTACCTACAAGGAAGTTAACGCTTGTCAATGGAGAGAGGCCAGACTCTCTGTACAAATGAAATGTACGAGAGTCTGGTAGAACCAGGCTAGGTACACACACCAACGGGGGCGGAAAAGTTTGACTTTAACTTTCCCAGATGTTACAAAGTCCTTCCATATACACTCCAATGTTCATCAGGGTGAAACGATCGTATGTCCGAGTAGCAGTGACACAGTAGTTTAAAGGCAGGGTTGATGTGACCATAAGAGAGACGAAAACAAACACATAAAAACGACACAGATGTGACGCAGCAGCAGCCATGCCGAACAAAGGCGCCATCTTGCTGGATCAAAACCTGGTGCGACTTTGCTTTTGGGTGCAGGCTGTCTTTATCACAGGTATGTTTATTCCAACGGACTAATGTTTGTTCTGGTGTGATCCCCGGTAACCTATGCTTCCATCATAGTGCAGCTCATGTGTTTGATCAGATGGAACACCTGTACATTTGCGGTTTGCCTATTATGAACGAGGCTGTGAGTAACTGAATATTCTGTGGGTCTAGCGATCTACTATTGGGTATGTATATCTAACCACTTTAGCATTATGAAATGGGTGTTTTTAAATTCATTCATTAATATTTTGTCTATTTTTAGTGCGTCAATCCACTCGTGAGTGGTTCGTCTCTGTGGACTGCGGGGCAAATGCTCCCTAGACAATGTTGTTAGACTGCACTGTTTGTTCTGCTGCCATTTATACTACGATGTGACCGTTTCAGTATTGTTTTGACACGTCCCCTCTGATTTGTTTTTCTTTGGTTTATTTAGTATTTGTAGTTCTCTTACGAGAGGTTCTCTCGTATTGCGTAAGTAGCTTACGCTGCGGGAAAATCTCCTTTCTCGAGATACTGAAGCCAAAAAATTATCCTTAATTTTTAATAATCTTGTCAACGCAGTGCGGCAGCCTGCAGACCTAGGGCAGGCTTACTAGTGCGTGACGTCACAACCAATGAGCGCGCTTGCCGCGCTCAATGCGTCACAGCCCGTCATAAGGGGTGTGGCTTAGCGTATATAAGCAGGGCTCAGAGGCTGCTTCACTGATTTCTGTCTCTTCAGCGAAGCTCTCCGCATCGCTGGACTCTGAGGAAGCCGCCGTCGAATCAAGCGACCAGCATGCCGAGGATCTCAGACTGAAGAAGCCGGCCGCCTTCAGCTTTCCCTGCCTGCTTCGCTATCCGGCGAATATATCCTTTTCTGCTCTGTGTGTGTGTGTTTGTGTGCTCGCCCCGCGACACACTTGCATCTAAAAGCGCCCCATCCTCTCTGATACAGGTTCCCCATCCCGCGCAGTGCGGCGATCTGAACCCAGAGACCATTCGACCCCTGGCTATGTGTGCAAAAGCATGGGAAGCTATTCAGGGCGCGTCAGAATGGGTGTTGAACACTATAAAACACGGCTATTCGCTTCAATTCGCTTCAATTCGCTCGTCGCCCCCCGCGCTTTCTAGCGCAGACGGAGACGAAAGTGAGTTCAGAAGCAGCGCACCTGCTTCAAGCAGAAATAGAGAAGCTGCTGCGCAAAGGGGCTATAGAACAGGTTCATCCTTCCCTGAGCGAGTCGGGCTTTTACAGCCGTTACTTCCTCGTACCCAAGAAGGACGGAGCGTTAAGACCTATTTTAGATCTGAGACATCTGAACAAGGCCCTCATGAGACGGCCGTTCAAGATGATTACAACCAGACAAATCCTCGTGCAGATCCGCCCAGGAGACTGGTTTATCTCTCTCGATCTAAAGTACTTTCAGATCCAGATAACTCCCCGTCACAGGCCATTCTTGAGATTCGCCTTCGACGGTCGAGTATATCAATACACAGTCCTGCCGTTCGGCCTGTCTTTAGCACCCCGTACATTTACGAAATGCATGGACACGGCTCTCGTTCCCCTGAGAAGACAGGGAATGCGAATACTGAACTATCTGGACGATTGGCTTGTTCTAGCGCAGTCAGAGACGGAAACTTGTGTCTCACAGAACAGCGCTTCTCAGCCATCTGGAAGATCTGGGCCTCTCGGTCAATTGGACCAAGAGCTCGCTTTCGCCCCGTCAGTCAATTTCCTTTCTTGAAATAGAACTGGACTTGGTGGCTATGTCGGCCAGATTGTCGGAGCAGCGCGCGCGCCGCATCCGTCTCCTCGCCGCATCCTTCCAAATAGGCAGCCGGGTTCTGCTGAAAGCATTCCAGCGTATCCTGGGGCATATGGCCTCAGCTGCGGCAGTGCTCCAGCTGGGTTTACTGCGCATGCGCCCGCTTCAAAGCTGGTTGAAAGCGCGCCATCGAGCCTGGGCGGCCGGCGGCTCGCGAGTCAGAGTGACTCAGGGCTGCATTTCAGCCCTGCAGCCCTGGCTGGCAGCCGAATGGTATCACACAGGAGTGATTATGGGGGTGATCTCACACCGGAAAGTTGTCTCGACAGACGCTTCCAACCTAGCTTGGGGAGTGCTCTTCGAAGGCAGACCGGTCTATGGCCGCTGGTCAGACCAGGAGAATCTCCTACACATAAACTGTCTAGAGATGCTCGCGGTCGAGAAAGCGCTCAAACACTTCCTCCCATTCCTCCACGGTCACCATGTTCTAGTCCGCACGGACAATACATCGGTTGTGGCCTATGTGAATCGCCAGGGCGGTGTCAGATCAAAGACGCTCTGCGCCCTGGCGGAACGCCTCCTCGTGTGGGCTCAGCACTCTCTGCGCTCGCTGAGAGCCGCGCATGTGCCTGGCCACCTGAACGAGGGCCCCGACAGACTGTCCAGGGACAACGTTCCCCCTGGGGAGTGGTCTCTACACCCCCAAACAGTCCAGTCACTGTGGCGCCGTTTCGGCAAAGCGAAAGTCGACCTTTTTGCGTCAAAAGACAACGCTCATTGCCCAGAGTTCTTCTCGAAGAACGAGTACGCGCTGGCCCAGACCTGGCCCAGCGGCCCGCTATATGCTTTTCCCCCGGTCTCTCTGCTGCCTCAGGTCATCAAGAGAGTCAGGGAAGCGCGCCACACAGTGCTCCTCATAGCCCCGTACTGGGAGAACCAAGCTTGGTTCCCGGAACTGATACAGTTGGCAGACTCAGCCCCTTGGCCGATCCCGGTGCGGAGAGACCTTCTCTCCCAAGCCCGCGGCTCGATCTGGCATCCCCATCCAGAGCGCTGGTCTCTGCATGCATGGAGCCTCAACGATTACACGCTGATCTGCCAGAAGGGGTCATGGCAGATCACGCCCCTCTACGAGGCGGCTCTACACGTCTAAATGGTCGGTGTTTAACAAATGGTGCACTGTCAAGGGGCTCGATCCACAGACATGTGGGGTATCGCAAGTATTGTGCTTCCTTCAAGAGCTGCTGGACGCTGGCAGGTCCCCCTTCATGCTCAAAGTCTATGTGGCGGCCATTTCAGCGTTCTCTGTCTCAGAGCTGGACCGCACATTAGGAAGGAACGAGTTCGTCATCCGCTTCCTTAGGGGAGCTAGGAGGATGAACCCCCCGCGACCCCCCTCGGTTCCTATGTGGGATCTTTCACTGGTCTTGGAAGCCCTGAAAGCGCATCCCTTTGAACCCGTGGAAACTGTGTATATGAAATACCTCACGCTCAAAACCGTTTTTCTGATAGCGCTGTCTTCAGTCAAACGAGTGGGAGACCTTCATGCGTTATCTATTAACGCCGCGTGCCTCGAGTTCGGACCTAATGACTCTAAAGTTATTCTCAGACCGAGGCATGGTTATGTTCCCAAAATATTGGGCACTCCCTTCAGAGCGCAGGTCATTTCTCTCTCAGCCCTGCCGACTCCCGGCAGCGAGGCAGATAGTAATCTCCTCTGCCCGGTCAGGGCATTGAGAAACTACATTTCACGCTCCGCCGCCTTCAGGCGCTCGGAGTAGCTTTTTGTTTTGTTTGGTGGGCGCACCAAGGGTCTCGCCGCCTCAAAACACAGCCTGTCCAGATGGATAGTGGACGCTATTGCTGCTGCTTATGCGTCTAAAGACCTGCAGTGCCCACTGGGCATTCGAGCTCACTCCACCAGAGGCATGGCCTCATCGTGGGCGTGGTCCAGCGGGATTCCCATTCATGACATTTGTGCAGAGGCAGGCTGGGCCTCCCTCTCTACATTTGTTAGGTTTTACAACCTGGAAGTTCCCGCCTTGCAGGCGAAAGTGTTATCAGTCTAAGTCTCGCGTAAGCCAGCCCACTATCTGTGCGCGGGCTACGTTGTGTGATTTAGCTCTACTGGTTGAGCTGCACCGCTCCGTGCCCCCCATAGTATGTGCTTGTGTACTGCGCTAGCCCTCTGTTGGCCGCCCGGCTCTCTGCTATCACGTTCCCCGGGCTCTCCCTGGGACTCATTCATTGGATGCTGGGCGCGCACGGCGTTGACAAGGGAGTTCCCGCAGCGTAAGCTACTTACGCAATACGAGAGAACCTCTCGTAAGAGAACGTTTCGGTTACTAAACGTAACCTCTGTTCTCTCTAGAGAGGGAACGAGTATTGCGTAACCCGCCGTGCTCGTGCCACGAGCTCATTTCGCTTCATGCGACAGAAACCAGTGAAGCAGCCTCTGAGCCCTGCTTATATATGCTAAGCCACACCCCTTATGACGGGCTGTGACACATTGAGCGCGCCAAGCGCGCTCATTGGTCGTGACGTCACGCCAAGGGCTCAGCTATAGGCTGCTGCAGTTGCCGCAGGGCAGCCAATGGGCACGCTAGTAAGCCTGCCCTTGGTCTGCAGGCTACCGCACTGCGTTGACAAGATTATTAAAAATTAAGGATAATTTTTTGGCTTCAGTATCTCGAGAAAGGAGACTTTCCCGCAGCATAAGCTACTTACGCAATACTCGTTCCCTCTCTAGAGAGAACAGAGGTTACGTTTAGTAACCGAAACGATTTCTATCCCCTTTTCGCAACCCACCAGAAAGGCTTCCATCAGAAATCAAATATGGACAAACTCCCACTCCTGCTTGGAGAAAGCCCAGCGAGCTCAACCCTGGCTGCCCGGTACGTGAGGTCCTGTCACGACAAAAGAGCCTCCAGCAGGACAGAGCTACCAACTGTATAAATATTAGAAGATTAGACATTTTTACTGCTATGTTTATTTTCATGTAATTTCTATTTTCTTTTTATTATTATTATTATTATTATTTTTTTTTATTGTATAGTGTTATGAATGCTTTGGCAATGTAAAGATTTCTTTCACCATGCCAATAAAGCTATTTGAATCTTGAATCTTGATTGCTTTATGCTAATGCTGGTGGCCTAAGTGATGAGTAGCTAATCTCAGAGCCGGCATTTAATGTGAGATGTACCATTAATGGTGTAATTTAGCCCCACCTTTTGTTATAACGCCACCAGCAGTTTGTTCGTTTATTTTAGCTCTCTTTGGTCAGTGCTTTTCCTAGGGACTGTGGAAAAGTGAGTTACATTCTGTACCTGAGAATAGCAAATCTCTTTTGTCTAAACGTTTTGATTTGAGTATTTAGTGGAAGCCCAGCAATAAGTTTCTGTTTTCATTAATTTCTTTTGGATTTGTTTTCTGTGATTTAATCTGTTTGTCCAATTAATTGTTTTCATTTTGTATTGTTTGACTTTATTTTGTTGTGTTTTGTTCTGTTTTTGTTTATAGCAGTTGGCTGCTCCAATGGTTGAGTCTAGGCTTCAATGGCAATTTGATGTAAACTCCTTGGGTCACACCAGCCTGTTTACTGTTAACTGAAACAATACACTTTAAATATATAAATAGGCTGTAGTAGCGACGGTGAATTCACCTGAGGCAAGTTTACTTTTCACCAACTCCATCTTCTTCTCCAGGCTAAAGGCGTGCACGCAGCGGCGTCAGGTCTGCCTCCGCCCCTCTCCGTGATGCGCTTCCACGCAGCAGCCAGACTTTCTTTACGGTGAACAGCAGCGATGATTAATAAATGTTTTGTTTTTTCACTGACTGGAAAAGATTAAGCCCGAGGTCCGACCCGACCCGAGTCATTTGATTATATTTTCGACCCGAACCCGGCCCGAACCCGCGGGTCCCGTCGGGTTTGTCGGGCCGACCCGACCCGTTGAGAACTCTAGGCCCCCGGTGTAGGGAAGCTAGCTGTCCTTGCCCTTTTGGTGGTGGCGTTTCCTTCACTTAGCGAGTGTGAGAGTTAGAGTGTTTGTGTGGAGTAGAATTTGGTGAGTGGTGTGGTCTTAGGATACTCACTGCCCAGCTCGCTGCACTACTGGTAAGCCTCAGCCTGAAAGTCTTTTTTTGTTTGTTGTTTTCTTTATTTTTGGTCTGCTGCATACCGAAGTGGTGTAAACGTGTCCCCTGAGTCAACAGTTTTCATATATTTAAAATAATAATTGTTGTGAAAATAAAAGTATTTTGTATTCAGATCCACGTCTCTTGTCCTCTGTGGTAGCGAACCTGTCTGTCTTATGAAATTTGGCATAGTCTGCTCTTTAGTTTGCTCTTTTGTCCATAAGTGTAACTTTTGTCCTTCCACTACCCCGCCACATCTGGTTACAAATTGTATCTTCAAAAGAGCTAATTGTTCCCTATCAATTTAGCAACTGAGACACTTTCCCAACATAATTTCCCCTTTAAGTGGGTTCAGGAAGGATTCAGATATCTAGGCGTATTCATCAATAAAATCACACCGATATCTTTAGAATTATTATTTTTTATTCTTTAATTGATGTTTATAGACCATTTCAACGGCCTTTCGTCTGTTTAAGGAAGTGACGTATTTGGCCCTAGGACGGTTCCGGTTAGTTGTCGAGCGCATTCAAAACAATGGCGGGATGCGCTTGATGTACAGTGGGATTGCCATAATTTATATAATCCTGCTATTTA
Organism: Rutilus rutilus; assembly: GCF_951802725.1. NCBI lineage: Eukaryota > Metazoa > Chordata > Actinopteri > Cypriniformes > Leuciscidae > Rutilus > Rutilus rutilus. Next base: position 45,527,116 of record NC_140212.1, read on the forward strand.
GAATATCTAAATTAAAATTAGGCCCTTGTTGCTCGTTAGTTGGGTCCTCCTTCTGGCCCGAAACGAACTTTTTTTTGGAAATTAAAATGTTTAAATTCCTGAAAAACGCGCCTGGATTGCATCAGTGAAGCGAGAAGGCTGAATACGCAACTAGCAATATACAGCACACATTTCGATTCTGGTAAGTAAAACTGTTCTCTTTACTTTTTTTTCTCTCTCTACTCTTTACGTTAACTGTTTATGAATGCTGCAGCATAATTTAAGATAGCTCTGTTCGTTATTGTTTACATATAAACCTAGCATTTTGACGCGTGTAATTTAGTGAAAATAGGCCAAGCTTTTATTTCCGTCTTTTCCCCTAAATGTTTTGTGGGCTGTAATTAAGTAGGAGTTAACATTTGTTGGCTAGCTGTCTAGTTAGTTGACAACTGCAGTAAGTAACACATTACAGAATGTATACTGTATAACAGTTACCACCTGAATGGTGTGTTGCAGTAGTTTACAAAAGGTAACGGTAAACATTTTTCATCACTTAAGCTTGGCTAATGTTAATTCCAACATTTACTATAGTACACAATAGTAGCATTAGTTCTTAAATATTGTGCATTAACCATATTAAGTTAATAATTGTTTTTCTGCTTTTGTCTTCAATAGGAAAGCAATCATTTGTAATTTAAGACGTCCAAGACTACTACAGGGAGACAGGAACAACAGCCAAACCACATGTGACCAATGACCATACAGTGTGGGCAGAATTATTAGGCACCTTGATTTTCTGATCATATTTTGTTTTTCAGACACATTTTTACCAATTCAAAACCACATTAAGCTTAATAACTACTATTCATTTTGTATTTAATATATTTAAGGGATATGTAATTGTACATGAAGACTGGAAATGAAAACGCCTTATATTCAGGTGTGCATAATTATTAGGCACGCTTTCTTTTACAGATAAAATAAGCCAAAAAAGAGATTAACTCAGACTGAAAAGTCACAAATTATGAAATGCCCATGAGAAGGAGCATGACCCTTGGACAGTGAAATCCTCATTGGGTCAGCAGGGTCAGACAAAATCAGGTGGAGAAGAAAAGACACATGTTAACTGCAAAATAATTAAGTGGGAAACCATCAGGAACCCTTTAGTCTCTGGCGCCACCATTTTTCAGAACTGCAACTTACCTGGAGTCTCCAGAAGAGCAAGATATCAGGATCTCAGAGACTTGGGTTCACAAGCTGAAGTGTAGTAAAATACATGAAGATGAAGATGATGTTTTTATAGGCTTTATGGACAGACAGATTGGGACTGACTCTTAAAGGACCAGCATCACATCCTCTTGTTCCACTGTTTGAATAATTCATCTTCATCAGTAAGTTTTGGGAGTTAATTTTTAAAAATGAACTCCTAAAACTTAATGCCAGATTCTGGAAGATTAATTCTTCATGTATTTTACTACACTTCAGCTTGTGATTCTTAAGTGTGGGGCATTTTTTAGTATTCTTTACCTCTCTTTTTTTGGCTTATTTTAACTGCAAAAGAAAATGTGCCTAATAATTATGCACACCTGAATATAAGGTTTTTTTCATTTCCAGCCTTGATGAACAATTCTATATCACTTATAAATTATTAAATACAAAATGAATTGTAGTTAAGATTAATATGGTTTGGAATTGGTAAAAATTTGTCTGGAAAAAAAATATATGATCAGAAAATCAACGTGCAAAATCAATAATTCTGCACACATATGAACCCCCAGATGTGTTCGAGACCTTGAGGATTGATATTGACCCCCTTTGTTCAGGGACTCATAACTCCATTTATGTTTGTCAAAAAAAGTCTGTGAAATGTGTTTTATGTTGTTGTCTCAGTTGTTGAAGCAGATTATGTTCATACAAGAATTTATTTACACATTAACCCTCTGGGGTCTGAGAGGTTTTTGGGGTCCTTGAGATGTTCTGACATGCCCTGACATTTGTGCTTTTTTCAGTTGCTTATAAACATATTAATGGCAAAGGTGTAAATTCACTCTATTTAGCACAAACAGGGCTACCATAATATGTGAACAACTTGCATGTACATGTTTGTATTTTTGAGAGAATAATGTTTATGCATGGTTTTTTTAAAAACAAAAAACTAAAGTTTCTGAAATAAGGCCATAAAACACATTCTAAATATATGTAAATAAGACTTTTGACTAATGGATGTCATTGCCTACTGTTTTTTCTTCAGAATTATGTGAAAATCATCCTGCCTAATCATTCACATAACACAATACATTGATTTAAATCTTGTAAAACACTTTTTGTTTGGAAAGGCCATATGCGGGTGGGCGTGATTCACACCTGCAGAGTCAATGGAGCCCGCATAATGAGGCTGCATACGTAATGAGCCTTTCATTCAGGTGTGTGACTGAGCCACAAGAATGCAAGGACAATATATAACTGGTTTGTTGTTTTTTCCACAAATTTTGCTTGCAAATTGTACAATATCCAAGGTAAACATTTCTAGTAATTGTGCAGTTAATTGTTCTCATACTGTCAGATTTGGAATATATTCTCTTCCCAAATGTGTCACTAATAAAGCATAATAAAATTATTTAAAGAGAAGGCTTATAATGACCTTTTAAGATTTTGTTTACATCTATCCTTATATAGGCCTATATATACGTATATATATATATATATATATATATATATATTAAGGTTATACAATTACAACAACATTTAAAATTGTAACAGTATTTCCAGTGTAATCTTTCTTTGTATTCGCGATTCATATTTAAACAGTATTTTTGCCAGCTGTAGTAGCTCCACAACAGCGCGCATCTGTGCGTTCATTCATTCCGATTAGAACAAAGCAAACAGAACTGACCTATTCCTCAGCGGGATCCGTTTGCTCCTCGAAATGATACTTCCAGAACTTCTGAGGTACATTTTTGCAGGATTATTATCAAGATAGTATTATTCCTCACAGCATCGTAAAGTACATACGTCTGAAAGTGAACTCGCGGTGTGTGTTATCCAGCTGATGTGGGCGTTTCACAGGTTTGTGTGGATCGGCTTACATTTGCGTTTGAATAGCGCGCGCTCTCCGTGGGCGGAGCACATTATAACGTAATTAGCTGAGATGAGAACGACTGACATCTCTCTCTTTGCATACATATTACATAAACTGTGAATATTTGTTTTTTATAAAAATTACTTCATTTAAAAGGAGAGAATTCAAGCTTCATGTCTGTATGCCTGTATGCCTGTTTGACTGAGTATTCGCTGAGTTATGGTTAATTTTCGGACGCGTTTCAGAATGGACTACACTGAAAGAGGAGGCAGAACTCGCTTCGTTTTTATTTTTCTTTATTTGGCAAAAAGCACAACACTTTGTTTTTATTGTGAGTATACACAAAAATAATACACATTTAACAGAATCTATTGATGTATGAAACTCCAATGAAAAATCTAAGTCAACAGAGTATTCATGAGTTTCTTTTACACTGCTAAAAAAAAAGCGAGCTGGTATCGCCGGCGATACCGCCGACCTCAGGGGGTTAAGACATTTGCTGGAAATAAAAGCTGTTAAAAGTGAGAGGATGTTTCTTTTGTTTATGTATTTTTAAATATATACAGTAGTAAACATTTGAAGTGGATAAAAACCTTTCATCAAAGTTAACATTAATTTGGAACAATACCTGTTCTTGTCTTATAGGACAACTTATGATTAACTTTTTTGATCCACTTTAAATGTTGACTACATAAATACACACACAGCTAGCAAATCTGTATGTGACTATACTAAATAGTATACCATATACTATACTAAATAGTATACCATATACCATAAAATAACATTTTCCCTTCAAGGACCTAAAAAGTGTATTCTGTATGTTTTATTCTTAATTTTACAATTATTAATCTTCACGTATACATTTCTCTTAAATGACTAATACAGGTTTATGCATTAGAAAAAAAAGACAGCCAGCATTACATTGCTTTCACCTTCTGTTTATTTGTGACCACATGAGGGGCTCAGATAGGACATTTAAATCTTCTCGCACACATTACATTTGGAAACGAATGAAATGAGTACTGGCATAACTTAAAGCAATTTTTACTGAAGTCCGTTTACTAGCGTACATTTAGCGTTGTAATATACACTCACCTAAAATATTATTAGGAACACCTGTTCAATTTCTCATTAATGCAATTATCTAATCAACCAATCATATGGCAGTTGCTTCAATGCATTTAGGGGTGTGGTCCTGGTCAAGACAATCTCCTGACCTCCAAACTGAATGTCAGAATGGGAAAGAAAGGTGATTTAAGCAATTTTGAGCGTGGCATGGTTGTTGGTGCCAGACGGGCCGGTCTGAGTATTTCACAATCTGCTCAGTTACTGGGATTTTCACGCACAACCATTTCTAGGGTTGACAAAGAATGGTGTGAAAAGGAAAAAACATCCAGTATGCGGCAGTCCTGTGGGCGAAAATGCCTTGTTGATGCTAGAGGTCAGAGGAGAATGGGCAGACTGATTCAAGCTGATAGAAGAGCAACTTTGACTGAAATAACCACTCGTTACAACCGAGGTATGCAGCAAAGCATTTGTGAAGCCACAACACGCACAACCTTGAGGCGGATGGGCTACAACAGCAGAAGACCCCACCGGGTACCACTCATCTCCACTACAAATAGGAAAAAGAGGCTACAATTTGCACGAGCTCACCAAAATTGGACAGTTGAAGACTGGAAAAATGTTGCCTGGTCTGATGAGTCTCTGAATTTCTGTTGAGACATTCAGATGGTAGAGTCAGAATTTGGCATAAACAGAATGAGAACATGGATCCATCATGCCTTGTTACCACTGTGTAGGCTGGTGGTGGTGGTGTAATGGTGTGGGGGATGTTTTCTTGGCACACTTTAGGCCCCTTAGTGCCAGTTGGGCATCGTTTAAATGCCACGGCCTACCTGAGCATTGTTTCTGACCATGTCCATCCCTTTATGACCACCATGTACCCATCCTCTGATGGCTACTTCCAGCAGGATAATGCACCATGTCACAAAGCTCGAATCATTTCAAATTGGTTTATTGAACATGACAATGAGTTCACTGTACTAAAATGGCCCCCACAGTCACCAGATCTCAACCCAATAGAGCATCTTTGGGATGTGATGGAACGGGAGCTTCGTGCCCTGGATGTGCATCCCACAAATCTCCATCAACTGCAAGATGTTATCCTATCAATATGGGCCAACATTTCTAAAGAATGCTTTCAGCACCTTGTTGAATCAATGCCACGTAGAATTAAGGCAGTTCTGAAGGCGAAAGGGGGTCAAACACAGTATTAGTATGGTGTTCCTAATAATCCTTTAGGTGAGTGTACATGCATGTTCTGTAAAGCTGCTCTGAAACGATATGTATTTTGAATAGCGCTGTACAAATAAATATGAATGTTTGCATAGATATGCAAGTGAAATGCCCACTCGTAACCTCCTCGGACAAACCATGATAAGTACGTTTTCGACGCTGTTTGACTTGCTTCATCTTCACCAAACACAAGACAGATGTCATCAACATTTTACGAACGAATGTTCCCAACCTTTCTGTAAGTATCCAGACTGCGATAGGCTTTTATCGCATCTCTCGTGTACACGCAAGCAGCCGCAACACCCAATCGGACTACTCAGGCAAACGTTGTTCTGTGTAAAAAGTATACGCATCAAAGTCTTATTTAAAGGGTCCGGTAATTCCAATCATCGTTTATTTTCAGTTTTTGGAAATACTTTAACTGTTGCCTTTTCGCTAGACGTAAAAGTTACGCGCTTGTTTTCACAGACCGGATATTTAAAAACGCCGCCACCGGAAATGCTTCAGGGCCAGACATGCGCAGTAGCATTCCAACGGAATGTTATTGTTTACATCCTTGAAATGGTCTATAAGGCAGTATAGAGAACTGGTCCTCTCTTCCTTTTTCGTTAATTCTAGGGGTCTCAGTATCATCAAGGACCTTTATGATAAAGGATTATTTTTAGCCTTTTCAGAATTGTCAGAAAAGTTTCTTTTAAAACGTATCTTTTTAGCTTCTTTTAGATCAGACGTTTTAGTACAAAATCAATGTCCCCGGTTTTCTAATCTTCCTCCTGATTATAACATGGACACCCTTCTTAATCTTAGCTAGACAGAAAAGGGCTAATCTCTGTAATTAATGAATTAATAGATTGATTAAATCTTGACCCCTCTGTTTGACTCAAAAATACTTGGGAACAAGAGCTGGGGTTCACTATACTTGAAATAGAGTGGGATTCTAAAATAGATTTAGTACATTCTTCCTCTATACGCGCCCAGCACAGTTTGATGCAAAGCAAGATTCTTCATAGAATACACTACACCAATGCCAGACTACACTATTTCACAACACTATTGGCCTGGAGGCTCATTCTCTTTAAGTGTTAACATGCATGCCCTCCTTCATATGATAGATTGATAAAATAAATTATCTTTGTTTAAAGCAAAAAAAAAAAAAAAACTTTCATAAAACATGGAAACCTTTGTTAAATTATATTTATACCATTGATCTCGCACTTGAAAACGCAGACGAGTATAACCTATATCTTTTTTTTAATCCTTTTGTTTATATTGCATTGTATTTTATTATTTTGTACACTTATTGTATTGTTTAACTATTACACTTATAGGGCCCTATTTTAACGATCTGAAACGCAAGTATCAAGCGCGAAACGCAAGTAACTTTGTGGGTGGGTCTTGGGCGCTGTTGCTATTATACCGGCGGGATAAATGACTCTTGCGCCCGACGCAAATCTAAAATGGGTTGGTCTGAAGTAGCTTCATTATTCATAGGTGTGGTTTGGGTGTAATGTGAAATAAACCAATCAGAGCGACATCTCACATTCCCTTTAAGAGGAGGCACGCTTGTTCCATGGCGGATTGCTATTATAACGGCGGATTTGCCCGTCGCGCACCAGCAGCGGTCACAGCCGAGGAGACCGACGTTCTCGTCAGGGCCGTAAAACACAGAGAAGTGACATTGTATGGGGATGGGAGAAACCTATCCAAATTAGCTTTGGTTAAACAGGTTTTTATTGGTTATAAAAATTTGGGTAAATGTGTAGATTTATGCCTATTTGTTCACATCTTCATGGACACAACAATGATTTCCCTCGTGTGTTAAATAATAATGTTCCTGTAATAATGTTTGGTTTTCTAAAAATGAGAACTGCTGCGTCTGTGTGTAGATGAGAAAAGCAAAGTGCATGCGCGTTGTGCACACGCTACATTGATTATGGCCAAGCATGCGCCCTTAAAATAGCATATGAATAACATCAGCAACGCGTCACTGACTTTAGACTAGGTTTTTCCTGGTCAGTGGTGGAATTGTTTTCTAAACCTGCAAAATAGCACCAGGGAACGTTTGCGCCGGAATACGCCTCCTCTTTTCGCTGCACCGCCCCCGGGAGCGCAAATGCATTTCCTAGTTTACTGACGTGCGTCTGTGGAGGGAAAAGTCCACTGTGTGCGGGTGCAAAATAGGAATGATACATGCATCGGTGTACAAAGTCAATTGCGCTGGGTGCAAGATAGGGCCCGTAGTATGTTTATTGTTATGTTTATTGTTTTATATATACAAGATGTTGTATCTGCTCAAAATGCCAATAAATATATTTTGAAATAAGAAAAGTCGGGTATGTGCACGTGTCACACCACTGGACCTCTCCTAACACAGGCCCCCTTTCAGACATACTACATAAGTTGCAAAACTATTTTACTGATGAAATCGCAGAGCAGTGCTGACAGCACATTTCTGTGCACTTGTATGAGTGTGTGTGTCTGTACTCTGTGTGTGCGTTTTTATGTTAGAGCAGGATAAAGTGAATAAAAATTAATTTTGTAGGAAACTCATGGAAATGGTTTGTGATTAATATCCTGTTGTTTGTTATATTTTCTTTTGTCTTTGTGGGTTTTGGTTGTTTTGCTGTTGTAGGCTGTCAGGACCTCTGAAATGACTGCATTACAGTTCCATATCATTTTGCAAAATGATTTCAGTTAAGACATGCCTAGAACTACTTTACCTGTGCGTTTACTGTAAATAATTGCACACCTTATAATGTTCGTCAGCCAATCAGAATGAAGCATTCATCAGCCCTGTAGCATAACTAGAGCTAAACCTCTGTAAATTCTCAATAAGAACGTTTGTAAATGTAGTAATGTGGGTAATAAGTGAAGATTAAAATGCTGTTTTTGGAGTTGTTTAATCAACTCTTCATGCTCTACATACTTGAGTTTATCCAGTCTGTAGTTTGGATCCTCCCGTTTATCAGTGAGCAGCTTGACTCCTGAATCTCCTGGGTGATTGTAGCTCAGATCCAGCTCTCTCAGGTGTGAGGGGTTTGAACTCAGAGCTGAAGACACATGACCACAGCCTTTCTCTGTCACCATACAGCCAGACAATCTACAAAGGCATACAGCAACAGTTAGTTTGGCAATCAGACGTTACTATCACACACTGTTCTTGGCTACGTTTCCCAAAAGAATCTAAGAATAAATTACTTTTTTTTTTATTACATTGTTTTGAATTGAAAATATATAATTTACATTTAGACAAAAAAACATTAACAGTCATACAAATAATAGTGAATGTGTGCATATTTCAAAATAAATTATTATTTGCAAGTATTTCACATGCATTAATTTACAATGAATTATAGTTGCTAATAAATTCTTAATTTCCTATTTTAAATATCTTAAAAACATTTATTATTAAATCTGTTTATTGATCTTTTAAAATAATACCAGGATACAGATACAGGATAATAGTAAAAAATATATGCAGCTCATAACATCTCTCAGCCAGTCATCAAAAGATTTTGTTTCCATAGCAGAAGAACGCGCCGTCTAGCTAATAATGTTGAGAAGGCAAAAGCCTTTGCAGCATTTCCAGACAAGCCAGTGACATTTGGAGAAAGTCCAAAAAGTGCAACCAAAGGACAAGGCTCAATCTGTCTCTGTCACTAAAGAAAAACAATTAAAGATTGATAGCCAAAAAGAAGTTAAGGATGGACATAACCCAAACATATGTAATAAATCAGTAGGGGCCTGATGGCAACAATGACAGAGAGGATCAACACCAGGCTTAATTTTTGCCAACCTCACTTTTGTCCAGTTAATACAATGAATACATTTTAATTGGATAAAATGTGACAAGCACAAATAGAAGAGGTATGAACACGGGACAGGATCTGGTTCCAAGTTCATCATCAAATGTGAGGCATAGATCCGACTCCCACGATTGTCTAATAAAAGAGATAGAGGAAGTGGAGATGGAGGAAATCAGCCTGTATATCGTAGACAATGTACTCCTTTTATCTAAGGCTACTTCAAGAATCTGATCTAGTGAAGATTTTGGTGAAAGATTCAGAAAGTCAGGGAATGAATTTAACAAAAGTTCTGAGCTGAAAATATCAAAAAAATTCTGCACAAGTGAGAGATAATTTTTGTTTCAATTGTAAAAAGCTGGAAAAAACATTATCAATGTAAATATCATTGACAGCCGAAATTCCTGCTCTCTGCAAAATATTAAATGCTTTGTCATTAACCCCCTAGGGTCGGCAATCACCCCGGCGTGATCTGCTCGCTTTTTTTCTTATCAGTGCAAAAGAGACTCAAAATACTCTGTCGATTTTGATCTTACATACAAGTGTATGTAACACTTCCGATCCTGTTAAATGTCTTTTATTTTTGTGTATACTCACAATAAAAACAAAGTATTGTGCTTTTTGCCAAATAAAGAAAAATAAGCATGATGCGAGTTCTGCCTTCTCTCTGTCAGTGTAGTCCATTCTGAAACGCGTCCGGAAATGAACTATAATGTCTGCTAAGTAGTACAAACAAAAAAGTGGACAATACAAAAAAGGCAGAGTAAATATTTATGTCACTCCACTGCTTTTTTGGTGTTTTCCACTTACTGGTTTGAAATGAAATAGGAAATAATATGAAATGAAACTTAACCTGAAGACAGATCAGACAGCTCTGAGTCCGAATCCGGCTGAAGTTCTATGTCTTCTCCATCTGAGTCACAAGGGTTTACTTCACTCAGGATCATTTCCAAGGCCTGCCGAGTGGTGAGTCTTGTCTGCATTTTCTTTTCTTGGAGAGGAGGTTCGTACACCACAGAATTCTTGAGGGCACTGAAGTAGTAGGCTATGTGCAGTGAGATTTTATCCACCTCAGCACAAAAGGAATTACCTCTCATTTGAGAGCAAGCTGCATGCAATTAGATGTGCTAATTCATACCTGTTTACACCTGGGCAAGATCCTACATGCCAATGTGAGACATGGTCAATCAAGTTCTCTGCTTTTAGCAGCCCTCCCTCCCCCACACATACAAACAAGCCACCAGCAACCATTCACACACACACCCCCAACCCCCCTGCAGATTGCTCAGGTAATGACCACATTTACACATGAATTGATGCTAATGATAGCCAAAAGACTAACCAGTTAGCATCCACTTGGCTAAAGGAGGGTTACAAATCTCTGGGACTTCTAGTGTTAAACATGCTTGCAGAAATATACAGTTGATTCTATTTTGGAGAACAGACAGAAGAAGATCCGTCGATGTACTTTTGTTTGTTTTTTTATGTTCAGATGTTCAGTAGCAGTCATGAGCGCGAGCACATGTGAAGAGTTTTAACTCTTTCTTCTCTGTGTCAATTGCATACCTTTGAGATTCACTTTATTTCGACATTGTCTAATAATCCAAATGTAGTTGTATAAGTTACTATTATACAAACCAAAGGACAGGCAATGATTTTCGGGCTACAGATGGCAGAAATAATGCTTGTCTCTTCTGTTTTTGTTGCAAAGATAGCCATTCTACTTATGATAATAATAGTTATTTAAATAAAAAAAATCTAAATAATATAATTTTATATATATGACGACTTCAGATGCAAAAGCCTCTAAGTACCATCTGAAATTTTCTTCTAAAAGAGCATTTTTATCAAGCTTGTATGTTTATGTTCAGTTATTTCACCTAAATGGCAATGAAAAGTACCTATTAATTGTCATTAACCCCCTGAGGTTGGCAATCGCGCCGGCGCGATAGGTTCGTTTTTGTTCATATCAGTGCAAAAGAGATTAAAAATTATCTGTTGATTTTGATTTTACATACTTGTGTCATACATCAATCAATCCTGTTAAGTCTGTATTATTTTTGTGTATACTCACAATAAAAACAAAGTGTTGTGCTTTTCGCCAAATAAAGAAAAATAAACATGATGCGAGTTCTGCGTTCTCTCTGTCAGTGAAGTCAATTCTGAAACGCGTCCGAAAATGAACCATAACTCAGCGAATACTCAGTCAAACAGGAATACAGGCACACAGGCATGAAGCTTGAATTCTCTTCTTTTAAATTAAGTAATTATTCTAAAAAAACTATATTCTAAGAAAATATTCTAAGTTTATGTAATCTGTATGAAAAGAGAGAGATGTCAGTCGTTCTCAACTCAGCTCATTATGTTTTGATATGACCCCGCCCACGGAGAGCGCGCGCTATTCAGATAAACGCAAATTATCTGAGGCGATCCTCGCAAACCCGTGAAACGCCCACATCAGCTGGATAACACACACACCGCGAGTTCACTTTCAGACTCATGGACTTTACGACGCTGTGAGGAATAATAGGCTACTATCTTGATAATAATCCTGGAAAATTTACCTCAGAAGTGCTGGAAGTTTTGTTTCGAGGAGCAACAGATCCGGCTGAGGAATAGGTCAGTTATATATTTGCTTTGTTCTAATCGCAAGTGTCTGTACAGGCAAAAAGACTATTTAAATATGAATCGCGTTTCAGTGTATGAATGAATGAACGCACAGATGCGCGCTGTTGTGAAGCTACTATAGCTGGCACAAATACTGTTTAAATATGAATCGCGTTGCAGTGTATCATGAATGAATGAACGCACAGATGCGCGCTGTTGTGTAGCTACAACAGCTGGCACAAATACTGTTTAAATATGAATCACGTTTCAGTGTATCATGAATGAATGAACGCACAGATGCGCGCTGTTGTGAAGCTACTACAGCTGGCACAAATACTGTTTTAATATGAATCGCGTTTCTGTGTGTGAATGAATGAACAGCTTTCACCAAACTCTATTGCTATAATGAGATGAGTAAAAATCGACTACAAAAATTGGATAGATTATAAAGTTTTTACTGTAAAATACTGCCACATCAAATAAGCTTATAATGTTGCTTACATATATTATAATCTTATAATGTTGCAAATAAGCTTATAATCTAATCTAATCTATATATATATATATATATATATATATATATATGTTTTGTCAAAAATAATCAACTAAGATGTTATTTTAGTGTTTGTTCCAATATAGGCTATATTCAAACTAATGAATCCTTAACATTGAAATACGTATAATAAAATGTATACTTTAGTTTTTACAAAGAAAGATTACACTGGAAATATTGTTACAATTTTAATTGTTGTAATTGTATAACCTTTTTAATAAAATAGCAAAAATATATACAAGGATAGATGTAAACAAAATCTTAAAAGGTCAATATAAACCTTCTCTTTAAATAATTTTTATTGTGTTTTATTAGTGACACATTTGGGTAGAGAATATATTCCAAAACTTTCTGAAAATACAGTATGAGAATTAACTGCACAATTACTAGAAATGTTTACCTTGGATAAAATTTGCAAGCACAATTTGTGATTGGCTCATTAAGTATGCGGGCCACTTGTCTCCTCAGGTGTGAACCACTCAATATTCATGATGGTGTTGGATCGTTGACGCCCACTCGCATATTGCCTTTCCAAACAGAAAGTGTCTTGCAAAATTTAAATCAATGTATTGTTTTATGTGAATGATCAGGCAGGATGATTTTCACATCATTTTGAAGAAAAAACTCTAAGACACATTAGAGAGTATGTTTAGTATGTGTTTTGTGGCCTTATTTCAGAAACTTTCATTTTTAGTTTTTTCAATAACCATGCATAAACATTATTCTCTCAAAAATACAAACATGTACATACATGTTGATCACATATTATGGTAGCCCTGTTTGTGCTAAATAGAGTGTAAATACACCTTTGCCATTCATATGTTTATAAGAAACTGAAAAAAGCACAAATGTCAGGGCATGTCAGAACATCTCAAGGACCCCAAAAACACCTCAGACCCCAGAGGGTTAAAGTGAAATTACTGAACTTAAATATACAAGCTTGATAAAAATGCTTGTTTTAGAAGAAAATTTCAGATGGCGCTCAGAGGCTTTTGCATCATGAAGTCTTTTGCATCTTGAAGTCTGAAGTCTGAAAAAGTATCCAATGAAAAAACTACTCAAGTAGCTAGTTACTTTGGATCATATATATATATATATATATATATATATATATATATATATATATATATATATATGATCCAAAGTAACTAGCTACTTGAGTAGTTTTTTCATTGGATACTTTTTTAATCTTACTCAAGTAACTATTAAGATTATTACTTTTACTTTGAGTAAATATTTCTATAAGTACTTGTACTTTTACTTGAGTACAGTTTTTGGATACTCTACCCACCTCTGGTAAACATGTTATTTTTACATGAACACATCTACTAGTTTTGCTTTTACCAAACTATATTGCTATACTGAGATGAGTAAAAATCGACTGAAATATGTTGAAATAAAATGTCTTTGTATAAGCAATGTATTAAACTGCAAATTAACATTTATATGCAAATATTTCTGCTCATATGTTAAATATAGGGCTGAACGATTAATTGCTTTTGCGATAATATCGCAATATGATGAAATGCGATTTTTTAACCGCAAAGCTGCGATTACAGTCTGGTCACGTGACACGCAAGAGTAAACCAGTCTGTACTGCAGATAAAGCATCAACTTGGCACGTGTTATGAACTGCTCCGAGACACGAAGGTTGAGGATCCAAATGCAGTTTTTTTTAAAGGGTTATACAGAATCGTAGTCAAAATCCAGGCAAAGGTCATACACTGGCAGGCAATCCAACAAACAGACAAATCCAGAGGGTGAGGCAGAAACAGGAAAACCAGGACACAGGCAGAGATCAAGAACCAGGAATAACGACAACAAAGGAAATGCAGTGGGATAACGTACAAGACTTTGCAGGGAATGATGAGGTGAACCAGGCTTATATGGGGTGAACTAAACAATATAATGAGACACAGGTGAATGTGATAATCAGGGATGATGAGTCCAGGCAGTGAATTATGGGAAATGTAGTTGTGAGTGAATAATGATAGTCTGATGTAGAGTGCCCTCAGGTGGCTCTCAAGGGCACTCCAGATGATGACCGTTACAGCACGTTACAGGAAATAACAGTTTATGTTTAATTTATGTGATATTGTGTTATAGATTCTCTCCAACGATTCTGTATCGATTGAGATAATTTCAGATTTATGTCTGAGCTTAGTTTTAAACACAGATATGTGATGACGCGTGTGCTTTATAAACAACCGTATTCTGCTTGCTTCTAATTCCTCTGTCACACACACGACACCACTCGAACTTTACGAGAAATAATCTTTAATAAAGTTGGGAAAAGTTTAAGCGAATTACAAGGACATTCGCGGACTTCATTGCACAAGATATGAGATATGTGCGGTTTGCTTGATGTTATTTTTGTTACGATGTTACGACGGTCTCGCCCGCCGGTATTTTACTTACAAATGTTCTACGAAGGCATCATATGTCTTGGAATGCAGTTGGCTTATATATTAAAAATATGAAAATTACCGACAGAAGCTGCTTTCAAATACTCACACGCGCTTTGCAAAGAGTGCTTGAGCATGCGGCTGTGAGCGACTCCGTCTACGTGGTTAAATGTACTTGCATCTCAAAATGCTTTTATGATGCAAAACACAGTCAGTTACTGTATATCTTAAGTTATTAAACAGACAGGACAAACCACATCTTATAATTTCAAAAGAGATGAAAACGTTCAGACAGCCTACTCTTAAATACTGAGAGCACCCTTTGTTTATTGCTTGTAATATTTTTGTTTGTACTTTTGTACTTTGTTATTTGTTTTGAAGCTATATTTGTTCAAATTATTACCATGTAATTGTATTAATTTCGTTTTTTTAATGTGTAATTATTATAAGTAGACCTACTTATAATTATGTAATTAAATATTTTAAGTTTTATTAATAAGATCAATTAAAGAAAAAAAATTGATCGGCTCATGAGGTGCCTAAAGATTCCCTTCCCTATTTTACAATGATTTATTGCTGGTTTTTGTTGAATAATAGAAAAGATAAAGAGCTTAAAAAGTAATCGCATATTAAATCGCAATCGCAATATTGGTAAAACTAAATCACAATTCGATTATTTTCCAAAATCGTTCAGCACTAGTTAGATATATAGTATGTGATGTTTTGTTACAAAGTAAAGATCCGCACACCGAAGAGCTCCCGTTTACATAATTTATTCATCATTTACATTTATAATAAATTATGTAAATGGGAGCTCTTCGGTGTGCGGATCTTTACTTTGTTACTTGCATTATATATGAGATCCAGCACCCGTACTTGACTGGGATGTGCGTGAACTGCTCCTTATGTGATGTGATGTTTTGTTAAAAATAAAGTAGGTATATTGAATTATCAACTAAATTGTTATTATAGTGTTTGTTCCAATATTCAAACTAATGAATCCTTAACTTTGAAATACGTATGATAAAATCGATGTACACTTTTTAAAAAGAAAGATTACACTTGAAATATTGTTAAAATTGTAATTGTTGTTGATTTATATGTGAAAACTGTTTAATAAAATAGCAAAACATATATTTGCAAGGTAGATGTAAGCAACATCTTAATAGGTCAATAAAAACCTTCTCATTAAATTATTTATTATAGTTTTTTTATTAGTGTCACATTTGGGGAGAGGATATATTCCAAAACATTCTGAAAATCCAGTATGAGAATTAACTGCATAGTTACTAGAAATGTTTACCATGGATATTATGCAATTTGCATGCATACCAAATAAGTCCTCACATTCTTTACTTGTGGTACTCTCAGTGATACACTTGAATGAAAGGCTCATTATGTGGCTCATTATGCAGCTCATTATGTGGGTCACTGTCTTCTCAGGTGTGAATCACGCCCACACGCATATTGCCTTTCCAAAACGTGTCTTACAAAGTTTAAATCAATGTATTGTTTTATGTGAATGATTAGGCAGGATGATTTTCAGATCATTTTGAAGAAAAAACTCTAAGCGACAACACCCATTATTCAAAAGTCTTGTGGACACATTTAGTATAAGTCTTCTGGCCTTATTTCAGAAACTTTAGCTTTTTTTTCAATAACCATGCATAAACATTATTCTCTCAAAAATACAAACATGTTGCTCACATATTATGGTAGCCCTGTTTGTGCTAAATAGAGTGTAATTACACCTTTGCCATTAATATATTTATAAGCAACTGAAAAAAGCACAAATGTCAGGGCATGTCAGAACATCTCAAGGACTTCAGACCCCAGAGGGTTAAGTCAGGGGGGAATAAAGGGTTACGGTTTATAGGTGAAGACACTGGGAAGCGCTAAAGGTAAAAATGGGTTCGGAATTGAGACCAAATCCATAACGATTGTTAGACAATAGAATTGGCTTAAGGACAGCGCGAGATGGCAGTAAGAGGACCACACAATAGTGGGACAGGCGAGACTGGGGAGCTGGAACCCTCTTCAATACTGACCCAAGCCGGACCCAGTCACTGAGCCCGAAATGACTCTGAAACCAGAACAATGTAGAGTGTATAGTTGCTGCCCAGTAGTAAAATAAGCAATAAGGAAGGGTAAGCCCACCCTCAAGCTTTGGTTTCTGAAATATTTCTCTACGTATTCTGGCTGGTCCTTTGATTAAAAAAAAAGATGAGATTGTCACGGTTTATGAATGCATTGTTTCCTGCTTGTCTCGTGTTTATGTTGTTACATGTGTGTGGGTGTGTGTGAGTGGGCGTGACCGGCAATCATCATCTATCAGAGCACAGCTGATCTCACTCACGGCGCCAGTTGCAGTTAATCCTCTCATCTTTAAATACTCACCTATTTCTCATCTCCTTTGTCAGATCGTTGTATGAGGTCCTCCGTGCTGCATGTCTGTTTCCGTTCCTGTTCGGCGTTCTCCAGTCTCGTGCTTCATTGTTCCTGTTCAGTTTTTCCCTGTGGATTACTTCATCATGTGGATTTCTCTCCGTCACTCACCAGCGCACTCTACTCACCGTCTCTTCTGTCCTGTACTGACCATCGAAGTCCCTGCACCACCTGCCATCAGCTGGAGCTTCATTTTCACTGTTAACAATCTCAATAAAGAGTTTACTTGCATTTGCTTCCTCTCTTTCATCATGACAGAATGATCTGACCCATCGATGGAAGCACCGAGTAACCCATCTACATGATTGGAGGAATTTCTCAACCGCAGCGTCCGTCGAATGGATTCTCAGGGAAGAACCTCAATGACACGGGTCGCGCTGTACAGGCTTTGGTGGCGCAGGTGTCCGAGCTGACCCAGCAATTCCAACTCCTGCGAGTTCCCGCTGCGCCGCCCACGCCGGCCGTTCTCCCCACACCACCAGAGAGCCCCTCCCAGTCGGAACCCCGCCTACCAGTTCCAGAGTCATATTCCGGTGAACCCAGTTTTTGCAGAGCTTCTCTAACACGATGCTCCATGCATTTTTCTCTCCAACCTAGGACCTTCTACAGTGAACGAGCCAAGGTCACGCTTGTCTTGACGCTGCTGACCTCATCCTTCCTCCTGCGTACAGGAGAATTCATCCCGCCTTCCATGTATCAAAGATTAAGCCCGTGTTTCATTCTTGCGCGCTCACATCTACATTTCAGTGGTAACAGATAAGGTGATGATGATCATCATCTTTCTTTATTATTGTAGCACTACATCAAACTAAAGCAGCGTCTCTTCGGAGCTGTCATTTTCTTAAATGAGCCGCGGCAATGTTTCAAATGAGCTTCTAACGCTAGACAAACGCCTTTATTTTCAACGCGATCACCTTGTACCCAAACCATTTCGAAACTAAGGAGCCATTTGTCCTCCGATTACATACAGCGCCGCGTTTGCGGGACTCATGTTTCGGGTAAATCAGAAATTGGAAAATTTATTGGATATAACTTTTATTTATATTCAATTTATAACCGGAGAAGAGGCTAAAGGAATTGACAATTCTCAAAACTTCGGGTAAAGAAACATCCGGATCAGAGATATAGAGCAACACATCATCGCTGTAAAAAGAAATGTTGTGAACAGCACTAGCTCTCCTAATTCCCTGTATGGCCTGCTCACTACGAATGGCAATTGCCAAGGGTTCCCAATAACCAATGCAAAAAGCATTTGTCAAAATCAAAGAAATACAAGACTGACGAAGGGTTGGAGGCAGGCAGCCATTATTAATGGAGTCTAATCTAGACTAAAAACACATATCTTTGGCCTAGAATACACATAACAAATTATAGACTTCTATAATTCAATGTTAGGCTGCATAGATTAGGTCAGCCGAAACCGGGAACACTTCCCATAAAAATCCTGATGTGCTTGTTAAATCATAAGAAGGATGCCGTCTACGCTAATATTACATACTGAACATATTGGGGAGGAATATAAAAGTTTGCTGAAGCGCAAGAAGTTTACTTGGCTTGTCACCATTCTCAAAAAAATGCATGTTTAGTCTTCAGCAATAACTTTTTGATAACATTGAGTTGATAACATTAAAATCAGATTGAAATTTGAGTCTCTTTTTGTAAATTTCAGGATCTTGAGAAGCTGCATAAGCCGAATCGAGCCGAAGAATTTCAAGAGATAATTCTTCTAGCTTCATCCTTCGTTGTCTATTTACACAGTCTGAATATGAAATGACTTGACCCCGAGCATATGCTTTCAAAGATTCCCAAATTGTGGAAGATGAGGTCTCAGGGGTGGTATTTATCTCCAAAGAGATATCTAATTGGGTTTTTAATGAATCACAAAATTCTTTCTCAGAGAGCAGTAAAGAATTAAATCTCCAACTTTGAGAACCAAACATCTTATCCTGAAACTGTAGAGAAAGTGAAAGTGGAGCATGGTCATATATAAGAATGCTGCCATATGAACAGGCCCTCACTTTAGACAACAATTTCTTGTCTAAGAAAAAGTAATCATTGCGAGAGTAATTAAGGTGGACATGAGAGAAAAATGAGTATTGTCGTGCTGTGGGATATGAAAAGCGCCATACATCAGCTTGACCACAAGTAGTTTAAAACGAATGAAGTGTAATTGCAGTTTTAGAGGGTTGGGCAGGTTTAGTGGATGAACGGTCTAGAGAAGGGTTCAGAGAACAATTAAAATCACCTCCCATAATAAGATAGTGTGAGTTTAGACCAGGGAGTAGAGAGAATATTTTCTGAATAAAAGTTTGGTGCGTATATATTAGCCAGTGTCACGTTTAAACCATAAAGAAGGCCTGAAACAATAACATATCTACCACCGGAATCAACTAAGGTTTGTGAAGGAGAAAACAGAATACACTTATTGATAATAATTGGCACCCCTCTAGATTTACTGACAAATTTAGAATGATAAACTTGTCCAATCCATTTCTTACAAAATCTGGCATGATCTTTAAGTGGGTCTCTTGCAAAAAAACAAAACAATATGAGTATTTAAATGTTCTAAATGTGACATCATCTTGCTGTGTTTGATTACATTGTTTAAACCTTTGACATTCCAACTGGTAAAATGAACACATGAACCCCCTGACTGAGCACTGAGTAAGCTAGTGGACATTGGTTACAACAACAACAAAAAGATAAATGACGAAAACATGAATAGTGTGAGTTTCTTCTGTCTTGACATATCTGAGATTCTGAGATTAAGTGAAAGGAAAGAAAAAAAAAGGAAAAACATGTACTACATTAGTACCAACATTACTCATTATCACACAACACAAACTTTCTCTCCGCTGAACTTTTGGAGAGAGCTCCATAACAAATTGTACATATATTAAGAAATAGGGAACAAACCACAGTTCACAGACCACATATGAAATTGAATTGAAAATGCAAAAAATTCAATAGAGTCTGATACAACGTAGACCTTTAATGACATGACATGGCCCAAACTCACTTGCATATGGCAAGCTGTTTTAACTTTTATTCATTTCCAGGATATGAATTCTTGATATCAACAATTCAATTTTCACTAGTTAAAACGATAGTTATTGATATCAGGAATTAGATTTCCACTAGTAAAAATGCTAATTCTTGATATCAACAAATGAATTTCAACTAGTAAAAACTATAATTCTTGATATCTGTAATTGTATTTTCACTAGTGAAATGTCACCATAGGCTGCCATTCAAAATCAATTGTTGATATCAAGAATTGATTTCTTACTAGTTAAAATTCCAGTTTCACATATCAGAAATACAATTCTTACTAGTAAAAACCTTTATTTTTGATATCAAGAATTCAGTTGTCACTAGTTGAAATGTCTATTCTTGATATCAACATTTGAATTTCTACTAGTAACAATGTTCATTTTTGATATCAAGAATTCCATTTTCACTAGTGACAATGTTAATTTCTGATATCATGAATGTGATTTAATTGTTGATATCAAGAATAGACATTTTTACTAGTAACCACGTAATTCTTGATATCAGGAATTAGCATTTTTACTAGTAACAATGTAATTATTGATATCAAAAATTATATTTCTACTAGTAAGAAATACAAAGCTGATATGTGTATTCAGAATTTTAACTAGTAAGAAATACATTTTTGATATCTGTAATAGTTTTGTCGCCCTTTTTACATTTAAAACACATGTAGGATATGAATTGTTGATATCAAAAATGTAATTGTTGATATCAACTATTTAATTGTTGATATCTGTAATTATATTTTCACTAGTGAAATGTCACCATAGGCTGCCATTCAAAATCAATTGTTGATATCAAGAATTGATTTCTTACTAGTAGAAATATAATTTTTGATATCAATAATTACATTGTTACTAGTAAAAATGGCAATTACTGATATCAATAATTCAATTGTCACTAGTTGAAATGACTATTCTTGATATCAACAATTGAATTGCTACTAGTAAAAATTTTCATTTTTGATATCTGAAAATGTATTTCTGATATCAATATAATTTCAGATATCTAAAATGGCTTTCTTACTAGTAACAATCACATTCATGATATCAGAAATTAACATTGTCACTAGTGAAAATGGAATTATTTATATCAAAAATGAACATTGTTACTAGTAGCAATTCAAATGTTGATATCAAGAATAGACATTTCAACTAGTCACAATTGAATTCTTGATATCAAAAATAAAGGTTTTTACTAGTAAGAATTGTATTTCTGATATGTGAAACTGGAATTTTAACTAGTAAGAAATCAATTCTTGATATCAACAATTGATTTTGAATGGCAGCCTATGGTGACATTTCACTAGTGAAAATACAATTACAGATATCAATAATTATAGTTTTTACTAGTTGAAATTCAATTGTTGATATCAAGAATTATCATTTTAACTAGGGAAAATGTAAATGCTGATATCAAGAATTAGCATTGTTACTAGTGGAAATGTAATTCCTGATATCAAAAATTGCCATTGTTACTAGTAGAAATCTAATTCCTGATATCAATAACTATCATTTTAACTAGTGAAAATGTAGTTGTTGATATCAAGAATTCATATCCTGCGAATGATTAAAAGTCAAAACGGCTTGCCATATGCCTATTGCCATTCCAAGGATATAAATTGTTAATATCAAGAATTATAGTTTTTACTAGTTGAAATTCAATTGCTAATATCAAGAATTATAGTTTTTACTAGTTAAAATTCAATTGTTGATATCAAGAATGAACATTTTTACTAGTTGAAATTGAATTGTTGATATCAAGGATTCATATCCTGGAAATGAATAAAACTTAAAACGGCTTGCCATACTTGCAGGAGTTCATGTGGAGTAGCATTTACTGAAGTGCACTCAAACTCAGCTCCTCAAGGGCCACCGCCCTGCAGAGTTTAGCTCCACCCGAATTAAACACATCTGATCCAGCTAATCAAAGTCTTCAGGATTACTAAAAACTTCCAGGCAGGTGTTTTGGAGCTGGTTGGATTTAAACTCTGCAGGACAGTGACCCTCCAGGAGCTCAGTTTGAGACCACTGATATACTGTGAACTGAGACGCTCTGACACACTGAAAACACAGGATCATGAGTTGCTCGTGTGTAAATGAATACAGTGCCATGCTTCACCCTGAAACACAGAGCATGTCAGTGTTAGGTTTATTGACTAGTTTTGGCCACTAGAGGCCCTCAGTGGGTTTCATTTCAGTTTCCCACCATCGTATCATGTGTTATTGTTCTCACCTGTGCCTTGTTTCCTGTGAGTGTATTTAAGGCTACGTCTACATTAATCCGGATACAATCCCTCTCTGGAATGAGATGGACTTTGGCCGTAGATGAAGGAGCTGAACACGCAGCAACATTGAAAGCTCGAGTCCTGACTGTTCTGGTAGTGGTGATCTAGTAGTGTATATTGTCTCTGATCTATTACCCACAGTAGATGGCGGTAATGCTCTTTTTAAGAATGCGAACCGCCAAATAAGCACAAAGAAGAAGAAGAAGAAGAAGACGAATCCGGATACATTTAAAAACGGCGTTTTCGTTTATAAATGCTCTCCGTCCACACTAGTATTTTCGGACGTTTCAGTGTGGATGAGAAACTTTGGAAAACGCCTGAAAACGCTAAATTCACCCTACAGCACATGCGTAAAACCCCACAAAAGATTACTAATATGATTCAGATGGAAAATAAATAATGAAGTTATCGCGCAATTCTTCTAAAAGGATAATTTTATTTAGTAAAATATCTCACAATTCACTGATGCGGTCCAGGTCGCACGCAGTCACCATATGTTTGGTCTAAAATGCTCTCATGTATTGCCGCAGGACAGCAAATGAGAGTAAATTGTCGCAGGACAAGTGTGGACATGGCATAAGTAGCTCTGTTCCTCTGTTTTTTGCTTAGTGTTTAATATGTTGAGACCAACCTCTCCAGTCTTTGGTAAATGCCTCCTGTGAATTTATATGGATTTATTTGCTCTATGTGATATTCTGACATTTGATTTTGTTGTCCTCATATTTTCTCTTTGACATTTTTAGATGTTTTTATTAGACCCTTTTGGGAAACATTCACCCTCTTAGCTTTTTGTATTGACCCCTTGGAACAACTGGAGTTACAGTTTTAAAGTAACTTTATCATTAGCCTTCTACATTCAGCCCTCACAGCCTAGTTCTAACCTTGGTCCTTACAGTCAGAATGTATATGTATATGAATACATCACAACCTTCACAATTTGACATTCATACTAAGCCATATCCTGTTCTCTTAACAATGCATTGTTAGTATTAATAATAAAAAAAATCCCAGCCAACTGATAAGTAACACTTTTTCAGTTAATTGCCTTTTGGTGTGTGGTGTTAATTTTGAAGATGTCTGAGATGCTAACTGTGTCCTGTGCACAGCCACTAGATGGCGCTGCTAGCTTGTTCAGTGCTGTCGGAAGCAAATCATGCATGAAATAGAAGCATTTAACACTTTTAGTAACTGTTGCAAAATTCAATCTTCATACAGTCCATTCCCTTCCCCTCACCCCAAACAATATTTTTCTTAGACTTATGCAGTCCATGTGGGTCATACGTCTGTATAAATATTGAAAAATATCACATTCCTGCAAATGTTTTGTCTCTTGCGGGTGCTAAGCGGCCGCTTACCTTGCTTATTGGTTAAGTAAGCCTCTGATTACAGCATAGTTAATTATTTTAAAACATTCACCTCAGTATCTCCAGCTGACAGTTTGGACTCTTCAGTCCATCAGAAAGAAGCTTCACTCCAGAATCCTGCAGGTCATTGTTACTCAGGTCCAGCTCTCTCAGAAAGGAGTTTGAGGATTGTAGAGCTGATGATAAACTCTCACAGGACTGAGCTGTGAGATTACAGCTGTGTAGCCTGTGTAGAGAACAAAACAAAGAGCAGTAGAAATGCTTATTAGCGTTTATAATCTGGAGCTTGAAAAAACCTTTAACTGTAGTGAATTAAGCAAAGATAAAACAATTATCTCTTCATAAAACATCAAACCAGCATTTATTTTCACACACACATTACTTTTATTACTTTTTCTGAACTGTCTAGGCCAGCAAGTCACCCATTTAAAATGAAGGCAATTACAAAAGACAGTGTTCATAAATGAATGTAAAGGAGACTCTTACAGTGCTCTTCTGGTGTTTCTGATCACCAGCAGCAGTCTCATCAGTGCTTCATCAGATCTTCTGTATTTCTGCAGTTCAAACTTCTCTTGAACCTCTTCTGACATCAGGAGCACAAACACCAGACCAGACCATTGAGCAGAGGACAGATTCTGTGCTGAAAGTTTTCCTGAGCTCAGATTCCTCTGGATTTCCTCCACAAAGTCATCTTTCAGTTCACTTAGACAGTGGAAGAGATTGATGGTCCTTTCTACTGATTCCTCCTTCTCTATTTTCTTTTTGATATAGTCAACAGTGTTTTTCATGTCCCCTGTTTTCTGTTCCAGTCCTGGCAGTAGTCCCTTCAGGTCACTCTGATTGGACTCCAGACCCAGGAGGAACCGAAGGAAAAGGTCCAGGTGTCCGTTCTCACTCTGTAAAGCTTTCTCGACTGCAGCATTATGAAGCTGAAACCGTGGCTTTTTGGACAGTTTCCATGTCAGTTTTTCTCTCCAGGATTGAAGAAATAGGTCAGCTTTCTCATCTTTGCCCATCATAAACACATAAAGAGCAGCAAGGAATTCCTGTACGCTGAGATGTACGAAGCTGTAAACGTTTCTTGCTGCTACCTTTTCCTCCTGAAACATTCGAGTGCATAACCCAGAGTACAACGACCCTTTTCTGACATCTAGTCCACATTTTGCAAGATCTTCTTTGTAGAAAATCAGGTTTCCTTTCTCCAGCTGTTGAAAGGCCAGTTTCCCAAGCTTCAATATAATCTGATCAAAAGACACTGCATTGGCTTTAGGTTCAGAGTCATCACAGTATTTTTCTTCCATCTGTTTCTTCTGAGAAATTAAGAAGCTTGTGTACATCCCTGTGAGAGTTGTGGGAGTTTTGTCATTACTCTCTCGAGCCAATAGAGGCTGAAGAACAATAAGAGAGATCCAGCAGAAGACGGGGATGTGGCACATGATGTACAGACTCCTGGATTTCTTGATGTGACTGATGATGTTTCCAGCAACCTCAAGACTGCTGTTTTTGATGAAGTATTGCTCTTTCTGCTCATCGTTAAATCCTCGCACCTCTGTCACTTGATCAATGTAGTTTCGGGGTATCAGACTGGCTGCTGCTGGTCTGGATGTGATCCAGATGAGAGCAGAGGGAACCAGATGTGTCTTGATAAGGTTTATTATTATCTTACTTACTGTTGTTTTTTCATTTACATTTGTAAATATGTCATCTTTTTTAAAGTTCAAAGTAAAACGACATTCATCCAGCCCATCAAAGATGAACATAACTTTACCATCACCTTCAGGAAGAGAGGGCAGTTCTTCAGGACTACTAAAGAAGTATTTGTTGAGCAGTCCCATGAGACTGCACTCTCCTTTAATCAAATTCAGTCTACGGAATGGAAGTGGAAATATGAAGACTATATCCTGATTTTCTGTTCCTTTAGCCCAGTCAAAGATGAATTTATTGACAGAGACAGTTTTTCCCACTCCTGCGATTCCCGTTGTCAGCACTTTTCTGTTTCGTCGACCCGTGTCACACTGGACTTTAAACATGTCATTACACTCGATTGGCTTCTCCTTGGCAGTCAGTCGGTTGTGATTTGATTCGATCTGTATCACCTCATGGTCGTTCACTCTTCCTCCAGTCTCATTCTCCACCACATATAAATCAGTGTAAACATCGCTCAGGTATTCCTTATGACCCGTCTCTGAATTACCAATCAATATCTGCTCGTAGTCCCGTTTTAATTTGTCCTTCAGTCTGCGGCTGATCTCTGTGTAATCATGAAGAGTAACTTCTCTATCGTCTGCAGTTGAGCCTTTAAGAAATAGGGAAAAAGACAGCAAAGACTAAATTATCATGTTTTTCATAAAGTCTGAAGACCTCTATAATGAAGAAATGATGGTTGCACCTTCTAACTGTTTCTCTAGTGTCTCCGTCGCTGAGGTTTTTTGTGGCTCTGTGAGGAAAGAGAAAATTAGTAAATTTATACAAAGGAAAGAGACAATAGACACAATTACACAGAAGAGTGACAAGTACCTAAAGCATTTCTGAACAGTTTGGCTACACACTAAACTTCCTTAAGAATAGGATTCACAACTACTGAGCATTATTTCATATATGATTGTTCATAAGCAGTCTGTCTCAGAAAGCACAGTTATTGTGTCTTTTTAAACATTACAGTTTATTATATTATATTTTTATTATATGAATTGTATTATAGTCATTATTATATATAAACTACTGTATATTACCATTTCCTGCAGTGTTTAAGCTGTAGTTGATGGTCACTGGGCCTCTGAAGGTGTTTCCAGTGAGTACAGGAGCATTTACAGTTGCTCCTGTTTCAGCTTTCACATCAACACTGCTGCTCATCTGGCCTGGAATAGAGATAGAGAGATTAATTACATCGCTTAAATCACAACTTTAACATTTCTGATATTATTTTTCTTTTATCACTATTACCTTCTTTTAGTTTTTTGTTTTCCAGCTCATCTAGTGTGTCATCATCGTGCTGTTCAACAGAAGCCATTGTCCTTTACTGACTAACAGCTGTTGGACAGGAACACAAATGTCTATAATGAATCATATGTTATCAGACACTTTCCAAAAATACAAAAAAAGAGCAGAGTATAATATATATATGTAAACTAATTTGTTTAAAACATTTCTTTGTCATTTTTTGGTATTTGCGATAAACAGTAACGTTTTTAATATATTTTTATATTGGTCTGTGTAAGCGCTATATAAATGGCATGGTAAATACCATTTACCATATTGCTGTAGCTGGCCAACAACGGCCCGTTCGAGGGGCTTAGCCAGAAAAGTTAGATTGGCAATAGGCCTATAGATAAATCTTCAGGATCAGAGCCGGGCTTTTTAAGAACTGGGGTAATAGCGGCTGTCTTAAGGGCCAAAGGGACGTGCCCAGTAGCTAAGGAATTGTTAATAATTACGGTTATAGCAGGACATAAGCATGTGAAGTACATGTTTAGAACCTCATTAGGCAAAGGGTCAAGAGAGCATGTGAAAGAGCTCATAGACATGATTCATTTCAAAGTATTATCTATGCTGACAGTAGTAAAACTAGACGAGGAAGTGGAAAGTGAATTTTTAAAATGAGACTCAGTAGACAACCAAGACGAGCCGTTAATCTGTTTAACTGTTAATGCGTTATTGTTGCATTCACTTGCCCTAAATTCAACACCAGAGATTTTCTTCACAGACTATGCAGTGATATTTTGTATTTGATTACTGTGTGTGCTTGAAAATCTAGTGTGAACCTACATGAAAAACCTGAAAAGAACTGTTTATTTCATTTGTATATGTTTGCTCTGTTGTATTTATTTGTACTATTGCTCGTAATTGTATTATTTGTTATTATTTTATTACTGACTGTCTTTAACAATATTTAGAATTTATATGAGTTAGTAGGCTAGTAGTTTTTGGCATCATAACCTTATCTATTAAGGTTACATGGATCAAAAACAACTTAAACAATAACTAGACCTATTTTATTTTTATATTTATTACTTGGTGGGGCCAGTGTACATTTTGGTGGGGCCAGTGTACATTTTGGCAGGGCAAGTACAAAGTCCTAAACCCCAGATAGAGGACAAAAACATGACAGACTCGAGCCCTAAAAAAGTGAGCATACACTTTCGATAAGCAATTTTGTAGAACACTAAGGAAAGAGCACATTCTTTTCACCTGTTTGCACACTTTAAACACGTTTGCTCTGCATGTTTGGTTTACCTGTTTACACGTTCATTGTGTTCATTCGACACCGTTTTTTCTTATGATAAATACACGTCAAAAACGTGCATTTTCAGGGACTTCAAAGCACACGTCCAGAACGTGCATTTTTTGTAGCAAATCACATCGAGCATTTTGCTGTCAAATCGCACGCTTTTGATGGGTCAGTGTGCAATAAGACGCCCGACCAGGCGTATATGAATACTTAGGCTTGCCATAACTTCTATTTCATGCTTGAACAAACAATAACACACAGAATTATGCCAAAATGCCCGTTTTGTCAAGTATTTTCATAAGAGCAGTCTTAAATGTGTTAAATAATGTCTCATATGAACTTAAAGAGTTATGAGAAAATGAGATGCGCGTGACAGCAGCCTAATAAACCCGTTGATGCGATGTCATTGATGTTAATCAAAGAACAAAGGTAACGGAGATTGTTGTAGCAGAGAAAATAATAGCTTTAATAAGGATTCATTTATATTTAATTTATGATTTATGCAGTGAAGACTGTAAAGTGTTTGATAACTTTATTCAATTTCTGTGACAGGTAGGAAGGCCACAGGTAAATGTGACATTTATTATAATGGGTTTATGTGAAGATTGTTTTAAGTTCACTTTAATTAAAAGTTGATATTTTATTTAAAGCCTAACAAATGTTGAAATCGATAGATTTTAGAGATGAATGTCTATAATTAATGTTAAAAAATCATTTATCATAGAGACATCAGTAGCTGCATTATTATCAGTGATACTGGCCTTGATTTATAAAAAGATACCAT
Source organism: Rutilus rutilus (assembly GCF_951802725.1). Taxonomy (NCBI): domain Eukaryota; kingdom Metazoa; phylum Chordata; class Actinopteri; order Cypriniformes; family Leuciscidae; genus Rutilus; species Rutilus rutilus. The sequence continues at coordinate 45,556,005 of NC_140212.1, forward strand.
TAAACAAATATTTAAAATGTCTTAAAGTTGTTTCTACATTAATTTGGAGAGTAACTGTGAAATTATTGCAATATAAAAATATTAAAAACTCCAAAGTTTTTAAACGTGATTAATTCGTTATTTTTTTAATCCGTTAAAAGCAATATTAAAAATATTATATTAATCATATCATATAATTATAATTTATATTAATATTTATTGTTACTACTGTAAAGCTATTTTAAATTATCGTGGGATCTCATTCAATGCTTTCAGAATCTTTTAACATTTTAATAAATATATAGAACAAAAATGAATTCATTTATTTATTAAAACATATTATTTTAGCTAAAACATGGTTGAATATTTACAATAAGAGATGACTGGAGCATCAGGGATGAGACGAGGGGGACATGTCAGACCTTTGCCATTGTTCCAGGCCACACCATCGAGACCGAGTCTTTGCTGGAGGCTGTTCATCTTTGTTTCAAAGCTTTATTTTGTTTTTCATGATAAATACACAAAGCAGTGTTTCCCCGCCTGGGAGTTTCTCCAGCATGCCGTGTATCACATTGATGGAAAAGAGTCCTCTGTAAAATTTGTTTGTTGCTGTTCTTAATAAATCATCACATCTTAATAAATGAAATCATAATCGTATAAGAGTTCAAATGAGCTGCTTAATGACTTATTTGTGTCTTAATGATATTTAGGAGGATCTGTTGTTGACAGAAATGCAATATCATATACATAACTATGTTTTCAGTGGTATATAAAGACCTTACTTAATGAACCTTTATGTTTTTATTACCTTAGAATGAGTATACATTGTATAATTGTAATAAGTGTACAAAAAAGAAGTATTAAAGAAATGTATTAAAAATGTATTTAAAAAAAAACAATTAAATGAGATTGAAATCACATAATGTGGCCTCTCTGGTTTATTGTATTACAGAAGGCAAGGCAAGGCAAGGCAACTTTATTTATATAGCACATTTCATACACAATGGCAATTCAAAGTGCTTTACATAGAAGAAATTAAAATAATAAAAAGAAATAAGAATAAGAATTAGCTAAAAGCGGACTCGCCATGCTTAGAGTGAACCCTTGGTATTTCTAGCTGATATGATCCTAATGATCTGAGTGATCTGTTGGGTTTATATTCAGTGAGCATATCTGCAATGTATTTAGGTCCAAGGCCATTGAATGATTTATATACCAGTAATAATACTTTAAAATCAATCCTAAATTTAACTGGGAGCCAGTGTAAAGACCTGAGGACTGGTGTGATATGTTCATATTTTCTGGTTCTGCTCAGAATCCTGGCGGCAGCGTTCTGTATGAGCTGCAACTGTCTTATGGTCTTTTTGGGAAGGCCAGTGAGGAGTCCATTACAGTAATCCACCCTGCTGGTGATGAAAGCATGAACAAGTTTCTCTAGGTCTTGTCTGGAAACAAAGCATCTAATTCTTGCAATATTTTTCAGATGATAGTATGCTGATTTAGTTATTGCTTTGACATGACTACTGAAACTAAGGTCTGACTCTAGTGTCACACCAAGATTCCTGACTTGATGTTTAGTTGTTTGACCCCTAGAGTGAAGGTATGCATTCACATTGAGAACTTCATCTTTGTTTCCAAACGCAATGACTTCAGTTTTGTCTTTGTTTAACTGAAGAAAGTTTTGACACATCCAACTGTTGACTTCATCAATGCATTGGCACAGGGAGTCAATGGGGCTGTAATCGTTAGGCGATAGGGCTAAGTAGAGCTGTGTGTCGTCTGCATAGCTGTGGTAAGAGATTTGGTTCTCTCATTATTTGGCTCATTGGGAGCATATACAGGTTGAACAGGAGTGGCGCAAGAATTGAGCCTTGAGGGACTCCGCATGTCATGGATGTAGTAATTTATTTCTTCGGTCATTATAAACATTTAAATCATTAGGTCACATGTTATTCAAAGATCCTGTACATAATACAAAAAAAAAAAAAAAAAAAAATGTGTACATTAGAAAGAAAAAGAAAAATACAAAATGTGTACATTAGGAATTTAAATGCTAAATAATGTCTGACCGAAGGGATTTAGGCTGAAGTCAAGACTTAATGTCCACTCAGACTTATGGTCTCCTATACTCACATAGTAACCTCTCCCATCTAAGTATGACCTGAACCATTTTAGGACTATCCCAGAAAGCCCCACCCAGTTTTCCAGTCTGTCAAGAAGTATGTTATGATCGACAGTGTCAAATGCAGCACTCAAGTAGTACCAGCACTGATAATTTGCCTGAATCAGTATTTAAGCGAATATCGTTTATTACACAGAGACAATAATTATTTTACATTCGTAATATAACAAATATTTGTTACTAATTTTAATATGGCAATGAGACATGAAATAACCCAGCAAGAGGGTTAATTTCACCCACTGGTTGGGTCAAATGAATGACCCAGAAATATGGGTTAAATGGTAAAACCCAGCGCATGTTCTGTCCAATAGTGACCCAGCGGTTATTTAGAGTGTGTGTTATTTTTTAACCCTGCAGTTTTTAGAGTGTGTGTTTAAGCAACTTTCAATGCAAACCGTAACCCATTTCGACCTAAACTGCCAGTGTAAAAATGCCTTATGTCCTTATGCCTTACATAGAATGATTAAATGTAAGCAAACTTTCATGATCATGATCAAAACATACTCTGAAAAGCTTGTGTGATCAGGCCGTACTCTTCCTTCTACATGCTCTTCAACAGAACAGACGTTGGATGAAAGCCTTACAACAGTCGAGTGTCTCACAAAATAAACCAATGTACAAGAGTCTGATGAGTTCAAGTTCAAGTTCATTTTATTTGTATAGCACATATAAAACAGCCAATAGGCTGACCAAAGTGCTTTACAGATGATACCACATACACAGAAAACCAGACCAAGCTAAATTTTATATAACCCAATTTAAAAAACAAAATAAAATAAAATAAAATAAAATAATCACAGTAGTCAATATCACAGTAGTCAATACACTAAGGAAAACAAATACGTTTTTAGCAGGGACTTAAAAACAGACAGTGAAGGGGCCATTCTGATCTCTAGAGGCAGGGCATTCCAAAGTCGGGGCCCTGCCACTGCAAATACGCGTTCGCCTCTACGCTTAAGCCTAACGTGAGGGACTACCAACAAAGCCTGGTCACGGGATCGTAGGCTTCTGGACGGAGTGTAGAGATGAAGAAGTTCAGAGAGGTAGACAGGGGCTAGGTTGTGCAGGGATTTGAATACAAAGAGTAAAATTTTAAAGTCTATTCTCTGACAAACCGGATCAATGTAGCGTGTGCACAACGCGCATACACTTTGCTTATCTCATCTACACACAGACGCAGCAGTTATCATTTTTAGAAAACCATACATTATTACAAGGAACAATATTAACACACGAGGGAAATCATTGTTGTGTCCATGAAGATGTGAAAAAATAGGCATAAATCTAGCTTACACATTCACCCAAATTATTATATCGTCGCTGTCCGATGAAAACCGCGTATGTCCATTTTGCCGATTTTGAGATTTTTCGACGGATAGAATGTCCAGGTTCATTTCCATATACAGTATGCTTCACATATCTAAATGACCAATGAAAAGTTGTGAAATCATGTCATCTGATTTCCACGTATATCCATTTGGTGTCAAAGCTGTCAATCACGCCGCGTATCTCCCGCTCTGTGGAGGCATCTCGCCGGTCTAAGCGTCTCTGGAAGCTCCGCATTGGATAGCCGAATAATTCTGTGAGGTAAAGTATCAGCAAACGTTTGTTTTTGACAACTGTTCAAGTTCATTATATATTCGCAATATATTCACAACTGTTATTTACCGGTAAATGGTCTAGACGAAGTAATTGTCACTGTTTATTGTGGAGATGTTAACGCACGGGTCTGTTAACTTAAGCAATACTATAGTCTAATATTTTTCTGACTAATAAATTACTGACACAGTAAAGGGTAGATTTAAATAAAGAATAACGAATTTTAAATAAAGAAAAACATAATTTAAATAAAGAAAAAAACTAAATTTAAAAAAAAGAAAAAATGAAATTTAGCCTAATAAAGAAAAAACGAAATTTAAATAAAGAAAAATGACATTTAAATAAAGAAAAAACGAAAATTAAATAAAGAAAAACCCGAAATTTAAATAAAGAAAAACGAAATTTAAATAAAGAAAAATAAAATTAAGTTAAATTAAAAACGAGATTAATTTAGATTGATAACGGCTAAAAAGACTATAGCCATGTTGGGTCCGTGTACTTTTTCGTTCATTCATTATTCTATTTCGGAATGAAAGATGAAATGTAAAAAAAAGGGTGCAGCTTGTTTGTTTTTTTGTTTGTTTAAAAGAAAAAAAACAGAAATGGCTGTTTTTTTTGTACATAGCATAGCCTACTTTGTTATGATTTTAGTATCATGATTAATAAATGCACGCACAATTATCCGTGAACTTGATTTGAAGCCTTTCAACTTGTTTGTGCAAAATTCAGAATTAAATGAATGTGCAGCAATTTGTACAAATAGAGTCTGTAGGTCTACTACTATACTGTTGAAAGTATGAAAAGTGAACAGCACGAGTAATATGATGCCACATTTGAGACGGGTCAGACATGATTTTGACCACTTCATCAAGTTTTGTTTTGTGAATTTTGAAAGTGAATTTCGTTTTGTATAAATTGTATCTTATTTTTAATAAATTTTTCATCAGCCAATTGCCTGTAGTGGATTTAATATATAAGCAGCAAATATATAGCAGACAATATAATCATGGAGGCGCCCGCGCGGTCACTTGCATTGCACGTTAAGCGCATCTCATCCTAACTTAACGAAACTCAGTGTATGCCTCACACAGACATGAGAATGACATCCAATACACAAAGCTTGAAAATTCTTTAAACGAAATAATTCAAAACGAAAAGACGAAATAATTCAAAACGAAAAGAAAAAGGCTACTCTCTGATTATGTATGATTATCATAGCCTAGCCTATTTTGTGAATTGTTCATTCCCGGTTGGCATTGACACACATTTTGCTGCCCTTACAAAAGTGCCGCTCTAGGCAATTGCCTAGTTCGCCTATAGGCTGGTCAGCAATGAGTGTATTTATTCATTGTCCCTTCATATATCATATGAAGTTTGCAAGAGACATTTAAACTGAGACGTATTTAATAAACTGAGCGTAGCCTATTCATCTGTCAATATGAAACGCGACTTGGCCATTCTAATGATCGGAAGAACGCGTATCGACCACCGTTACTGTAAAATATGCACGTATGTCCATTTAAACTCGATTTTGGTCAAATGTGGACTATATCATTACACGGGCAAGAATATGGTTACATTTAAAGATGCCGTACCAAGTATGACAACGCTACGTTCAACTGCTTTTGAAATTATGGTGTTTTTTTCACTTCCTGGAAAGTAACCGTTTTGGACATACGTGAGTTTCATCGGGCAGCGACGATATGCCTGTTTAACTGAAGCTAATTTGGGTGTGTTTCTCCATCCCCAATGTCACTTCTCTGTGTTTTACCGCCCTGACGAGAACGTTGGTCTTCTCGGCTGTGAACCGCTCCTGGTGCGCGCCTGGCAAATCCGCCGTTATAATAGCAATCCGCCATGGAACAAGCGTGCCTGCTCTTAAAGGGAATGTGAGATGACGCTCTGATCATTTATCCCTCCCAAGAGTCATTTATCCCGCCGGTATAATAGCAACAGCGCCCGAGACCCTCCCACAAAGTTACTTGTGTTTCAGATCGTTAAAATAGGGTCCATATACTGTGAGTGATGCTGCGGAGCGAGCGGGAAAACGTGAATCGCGGAATCAGCGGATTGCTTTGAGCGGAGTGGTGGGGGTGGGGGTGGGGGAGAGGGGCGCCTCAGTTGATGAGGGCAGAGGGGCAGTGGCTCTAGCCACCGGGCCACCCCCCTGTGCACGGCCCTGGATGCTGGCCCAGAGAAGGTGGCGAAAAGGCAGAGGAAGAGTGCAGGTGGAAGGCAACAAGTCCAAAAAGGCAACAAACACTTACAATAAACAACACCAGTCATAATCTCTCTCTCTCTCTCTCTCTCTCTCTCTCTCTCTCTCTCTCTCTCTCTCTCTCTCTCTCTCTCTCTCTCTCTCTCTCTCTCTCTCTCTCTCTCTCTCTCTCTCTCTCTCTCTCTCTCTCTCTCTCTCTCTCTCTCTCTCTCTCTCTCTCTCTCTCTCTCTCTCTCTCTCTCTCTCTCTCTCTCTCTCTCTCTCTCTCTCTCTCTCTCTCTCTCTCTCTCTCTCTCTCTCTCTCTCTCTCTCTCTCTCTCTCTCTCTCTCTCTCTCTCTCTCTCTCTCTCTCTCTCTCTCTCTCTCTCACACACATGGAAATTGAATAAATACTTTGGATTTGGTATATGAGCAATTATTAATAACAACAACAAAAACACTCGCGACCTGTACAACTTTGACCCCCTGACGGGTGTCACTCTTGTCTGTCATCAAACTTGAGAGCCCTGAACTATAATGTTAATGAGAATAATTTCAGTAGTGACATACACTGCTCGTGAACATCAGTTTGTTGTGCCAGGAATAATCAGCCACATTATAGACACATCTGTAAGCATTTGATTTTGTCAATGGTTCAAAATTCAGCATTTAGCACAAGTTTCACCCTGTAATTTCCAAAAGTTATTGTGAGAATCTATTTCTTTACCACCTCATATTCTCTGTTTAAAATTTTTCCCTTTTACACTTTTGCCATTTGTTGTCTCAACATTAAGGCAGTCTATGCTCTAGTACTGTTACTCTAAACGAGTTATCTGACAGGTTTATCATTTTAATACTAGAATTAGTTGATTTCTTCGATGATGCATCATACTACGGTAGTTAAGCAGTGAGTAATGTTGCTGTACAGGAAACATAGTTTAGACTGTTGAATGGCAGGGCTGGTCCATCACCAAATTACACAAACATCTCATTAAAATGTCTACAAAACTATAAACTGATCGGAGATCAGGTAAAAACCCTGAAACAATGGTTCACTGAGATCGTCCACCATCAGCGAACCATTGAAATTTCGAAACATTGGGACGTAACAAAGTCTTGTTTACCGAAATCACATGATTTTGGCAGTTTGATGCATGCTCCTGACCCCTAGTTTGAAACAAATTATTCAAAAAAAAGTTTCAAAGCAGTGCTTCGAAACTGCCCATCACTAGTGAAGACATCAATTTTATTGAACACAAGATGCAAAGAGAGCTACTGGAGTATAAAGTCAGTATCTCTGTGCTCTTTGTGTGAGGATCACATGCCAAGGCCATGGAGAGGAGTGAGAGGAATTAGTTTTAACCACAAAGGAATGTGAATGCAATCTAGCATAGTTTCCACCATAGACTGTAAAAAAATATGGACGTAGTGTCCGTGACGTCACCCGTAGGTTTCTGAAGAGCATTTTTGAAGCCTAAAGAGGGCGGAGCCGGCCGACGCCATCTTGGCCTTGTGTGAGTGGAGCTGAGGAGCCTGAATCTGAAATCACGCCCACCTAGCTCGACGTGATCGAGTTAGCTCAGGCTGGGGAGGTAATGCTATAACATTATGCTACTGACAGTACCAAGTCTGCGACGGCACAGGGCCTCGCGCTAAAGTGACAGTTGATGATGTAAAGCCAATTAAAAGTTCCTATTTTTGCCCTTCGAAATACTATAATAGTTAAAAGACATGGCTACAAGTGAGACTGTGTATCGTGATTCTGTACTATTCTGCTAGTTGAAAATGTATTATGCAGTAACTTAATATTACTCTGAGAGAGTGTGTGTGACAGTGATTTATGTGCATACATGTCAGTCACTCTTTTTATAGTCTATGGTCCGTCAGCGCGGCATCGCTCGTCAAGTTCGTAGAAAGCTTATTCAGTCCGTTTTAAATTCTGATTTTGGCCGCCTCTCAAATGGGTTAAACCATAGATATATTGCCTATGAAGTTCAAGTAAATGCGCTAGAAAATCCAGGCTCATTCAAGGATGTACATTTATTGCATGGACGGAGAAAGCGCCGACACCTGCAGGATTTCACCTGAAGGTACATAAGCATATTATAATCTATCTGTTCCGTGAGAGCAGAACGAACGAGCCTTTATTGACGTTTTTAAATCTGAAAACTCCAAAAAGCAACGAAATAGTCAGACATCCATTAGTGCATGTTCACAGAGGAAAACAACTGAAATACAGCGCTGGTTGTTCTCTCGAACGATACTCGACGACAACGACGGAATCCTAAGCCGTGGGCGAAGGGGTGTATTAAATTGTATGAAATAATCCCGGGAAAAAGCACAAAACACTGCAGAGATGGCAAGTTCAGCAGCTAACATTTGCTGAGGTGAAGTGACGGCTAGTAACAGCAGACAAACGGCTAGCATTGACATCAGTGGCAATCCACCTGTCACTCAAGTGGCCACACCCTTAATTATGAAGAACTTTAAATATTAATCAACTAAACGGATGAGTTATAAAAAAATTCACCCCCATCACAGCTGTTATGAAGGGCAAAATTAGCTGTATAGACCAAAGCCACATAGAGAACCAGGCTGTAAACATGTTTTTTTCTGCTGTAAAGTTGGTAATTTTAACATGGGGGAGATACAGATTTGACTCACTTGTGCAGCCAGCCTCAAGCGGCCAGTCAATGAATTGCAGTTTAACTCACTTCCGTGTTGGTTTCAAGAGAGAGACAGGGAGGTTGCCGCTTGGTTTCCACTGATGCATATGTTGACTGAAGTATTCTCTTTAAGGAATGAGGATTGTGTATCATGAGATATACATTCAATTTTAAACATGAACACATGTATCTCTCTACCTTGTAAGGATAATGTAAGTTCCTTTGGTCAGCATATAAATGCCTAGCTTTTGTGTACTGACTCAGAGAAGGTTGGGATTGGGAATGAATATTATAATAAACTAGAATGTGCATTTCCTGAAGAAAATATGAGTAGTGCTTGCAGTGGCAAAACTCGCCACTCGGTGGCTAGGGTGCAGTTAGCTAGTTTTTTTAGCAAGATGCTAACAAAATTAATATGTTGCTAGCATGATTAGCATGTTGTTGTGACGATGAGGCAGGAATAAAGCGGAGAGAATCCAAATGCAAGTACTAAATTTAATAAAAACAAACAGGGCGAACAACAGAACTCAGAACAAGGAACTCAGGAACAGTTACAAAGAACAGCAAACAACTTCAACGACCGACAAACCACTTCAACGACCGACAAACCACAACTGAAACACAGAGGTATAAATACACAAGCAGACAAGCTAAACAAGATAACAAGGGGGGGTGGTAAATCCGAGACACCTGTAGACAATGAGCAAACAATTAACAAAATGACAAGACACATGGCAGGATCACATGACAAACAGGGAATCACGTGACAGACAAGACAAAACCCACACCGTGAAATAGCCCCCCCCCTATGGGCGGCTCCCGACGCCCCTTAGTACAAAACAACAACAAAAAACTATAGTTCAGGAGGGTGGTTTTGGGGGTGGGATGGAGGGCCAGGCCCGTGGAACGGAAGAGGGGCTGGAGACTGTGACAGGACGAGAGGCCAGGGCGTAGCAGGCTGTGCAGGCGGCCAGGGCGGAGCAGGCTGTGCAGGCGGCCAGGGCGAAGACCCTTCGGGCGGCCACGGCGGTGAAGACCCCTCGGGCGGCCAGGGCGGAGGCGACCACTCAGGTGGCCATGGCTCAGGAACAGTAGCGGATACCGGCTTAGGAACAGACACCGGCTCAACGGCGGTCATCTTGTCCGAAGACACTGGCTTTGGCGGGGACCATTTTGTCCAGACACTCAGGGCTGGACGGGACCAGCATCTTGTGAAACTCTGGGCTGGACGGGACCAGCATCTTGTGAAACTCTGGGCTGGACGGGACCAGCATCTTGTGAAACTCTGGGCTGGACGGGACCAGCATCTTGTGAAACTCTGGGCTGGACGGGACCAGCATCTTGTGAAACTCTGGGTCAGCGGGCATGACGCTCACAGATTCCTGCTCAGGCTCGGCGGGCATGACGCTCTCAGTCTCAGGCTCGGCGGGCATGACACTCTCAGTCCCAGGCTCAGGCTCGGCGGGCATGACGCTCTCAGTCCCAGGCTCGGCTGGACTGGCGTGAAGTGCAGGCTCGGCTGGACTGGCGTGAAGCTCTGGCTCGGCACGCGTGACGTGAACAGTCTCTGGCTCGGCACGCGTGACGTGAACAGTCTCTGGATCGGCAGAAGTGACGTGAACAGTCTCTGGATCGGCAGAAGTGACGTGAACAGTCTCTGGATCGGCAGAAGTGACGTGAACAGTCTCTGGATCGGCAGAAGTGACGTGAACAGTCTCTGGATCGGCAGAAGTGACGTGAACAGTCTCTGGCTCAGGGTCAGCGCGCTCTGAGCTTGACGGGACCAGCGGCGGCGAGGGCTTTGAGCTGGGCAGGACCAGCGGCGAAGAGGACTCTGAGCTGGTTAGGACCAGCGGTGAAGAAGGCTGAGCGCTGGGCAGGACCAGCGGCGAAGAGGGCTCTGAACTGGACGGGATCAGCGATGAAGGCTCAGTGCTGGATGGGACCACGTGGTGAAGGTTCGGCAGGACTGGACGGGACATGAAGATCAGGTGTTGACCTTGCGTGCCACGGGAGGAAGCTCTCCAGACATCTGGAGAGTGCCTCTCTCCAATCCAGACCGGAGAGATCGGGGAGCTCCCTCGGGTCGACCTCCTTAGCCCCCAGCCGGTAACACATCTTAATTGCCTCGTCACCCAGAGAGCAAGAGGCAGCGAGAGGAACAAACCCCCAGGTGTACTGGAACAGATCGAGGCTATCCATGGCCAAGGCCGCGATCTGTCCAGCGAACTCCCGGCTCATGCTGTTGTAACTGGTCTGTTGTCTGCGTTGTGTTTTGGTTGATATGAGAAGGACAAGACAGCATTCGCAGTTTCACCGATCTTTTATTCCTGATATACAAACAAATGTAATCAGCCTCTTAGTGAGATTCGCCCTCTTTAACTCTCTTCAGTGCGTCACCAATGCAAAGAGCGATAAATCACATAACAATAAACATACCTGATATACAAACAAATGTAATCAGCCTCTTAGTGAGATTCGCCCTCTTTAACTCTATAAAACAAATGTGATGTACACTCGTCACATGTGCTCTCATTTCACATTTAGGCTCAGATGCAAAAATATAGCTCAATCGGAGTGAAATGACAAAAATAACCACTCAGATAGGTAAAATAATATTATATACATAAATTAGAGTGAAAATATAGACATAAAAGCAATGATTAAAATAAAGATTAATTTAGATTAACAGGAGCCCAAAATAACCTCACCTCTTCAGTGCATCACCAATGCAAAGAGGAAGAGGAGGGGACAGAACAGGAAGATATACTGACTCATGACGTCATCACAATTAATTAAAGGGAAAGGTACTCATTTCACTTAGGCAGACATATCAGGTACATGTAAACGAACAATTTTGTGAGAATTCTAATAAACTATACATACATTTAACAGTACACTTTCTGTACCTGTTACACTGTGAAGATCAGGCGAGATCCGTACTGCTGGATTCATGATTTTGGTCGGTCGTTCTGTGACGATGAGGCAGGAATAAAGCGGAGAGAATCCAAATGCAAGTACTAAATTTAATAAAAACAAACAGGTCAAACAACAGAACTCAGAACAAGGAACTCAGGAACAGTTACAAAGAACAGCAAACAACTTCAACGACCGACAAACCACAACTGAAACACAGAGGTATAAATACACAAGCAGACAAGCTAAACAAGATAACAAGGGGGCGTGGTAAATCCGAGACACCTGTAGACAATGAGCAAACAATTAACAAAATGACAAGACACATGGCAGGATCACATGACAAACAGGGAATCACGTGACAGACAAGACACACCGTGACAGTTGTTAACATGATTAATATGTCACTAGCATCATGTTAGCATTATTAACATGTTGCTAGCATGATGGTAACATGTTTTAGCAAGATGTTAGCATAATTAGCATGTTACTAGAATGATGGTAGCATGTTTTAACAAGATGCTAGCATAATTAGCATGTTACTAGCATGATTAGCATGTTACTAGCATTATGCTATTGTGATTAGCATGTTACTAGCATTATGGTAGCACGATGCTAACATGATTATCATAGTTTACCATGATTTCATTTTGCAGAGATATAGGTCTTGCTAAACGGTTGCTAGGATACTCTGTTTGGTTACTATGTAGTTGCTTGGGAGCTGCCAATGATGAAACTCCAAAGGCTGCTTGTCACTATGAATGATATAAACCAACCGCCATGCCTTTGCACAACAAAAGTGAGGAGCCACTCAACTCTGTATTATTACTTCTAAAAATCTTGAGTCTCACCTTATTTTCAAAACTTTTGCGAGTTCGGACAAACACTTCCTGTTTAATCAGTGTTTCAGACACCTCCATACATTAACAATGGAGCGTTTCATAGAGTTTTATTTTGAACTTGGACTTAAGTATAAAGAAATACGGACAGTGCTTAGTTCAAGGAGTTCAGTAAAGTTATTCACAGATCAGAACTTCCCAGATCAATAAATCATGAGCTAAACGTTGTTAAAACTCAAATGACACCTATTTCCAATCCATAGATGACGAGCTACAACCTCATTTTCCTCAAAACGAGCCTTATAATATAAATCGATCTCCGTGAGACCGTCTGCAAAGTGCAAAACCCAAAAAGCGCTACTACAAATATTAGTCATTAACTTCAATGTTACACACTGTAGTGTCACCAAATTCAGTTTACACATCAGTGGTTTGTGGCAAGATCCATTTCCATTTTTTGAGACGTCCTTCAACTTTTTCTAAAACATTGTCCCAATTTTTACACACAAAAGTATCATCTCCAAGATAAACACCAAGATATTTAAACCCACCCTTGTTCCAAATCAACCCGGCAGGTAAATAAGTTTTCTACTCATCACTGATTGTTACAGCTTCACTTTTCCCCCAGTTAATTTTAGCAGAGGACAATACACCAAAAACATTCATATTTTCTACAAGGGTGTCAATATCTTCTTGTTTTTTGACAATGACAACAACATCATCGGCATAAGCAGATCATTTAAAAACTGTTTCACATCCAGGAAGATTTACACCGAAAAGAGATTGTCTTAATTTGCGCAGAAGAGGCTCTATGGCCAAGGAGTACAGCATACCAGATAATGAACATCCTTGTCTGACCCCCCATGAACTTTAATGCCCAGGACGCAAGATTCGATCGTTTCATCTCGTATAGTGTGTCATAGTTGGCGACAACCTACGTCGCATCTGTGATGCTTCACTACATCACGACAAAAAGACTAGCATGTTTATTTATTTTTTCGGTCCTCCACGACGGGTTCCGTCAAGATAAGTGAGTGAGTATGTGAGCGAGAGTTAGGGGTGTAAAAATTAATCGTTTCTACGATGCATCGCGATGCAGACGAGGACGATTAGGTATCGGTTCAGTAATAGACCATAACCGATTATAATGTACTGACGCTTTTCTGACGTCATTTGTTGCGGTAGCATACAATGGCAGAGGGAGGCGAGACGCGAGTGCGAGTAATTAAAAATGCTCCAACTACTTTAAAAGCCTACATCTGGGCACATTTCGCCTTTTATGAACAACCTGGTAAGCACGACCTGCAGAAGACACACGCTGTGTGCGCTCATGTCACGCACAAATAGAATATGCAGGAGGTAATACCAATAACTTGATAAACCACGTTAACCGTTTTCACCCCGAGCTGTTAACGCCTGGCAGAGTCTGACTGCTTTAGAGTAAGCGGATGAGCTCCAACGCCGAATCCGCAGCCAAAAATAAATCATCCACCCGCCCCAATAATTTTCCCGATGGTCAAATTTACATAATGATAATAAATGGATGATCGTCACCTTCAACAGCGGATTCGGCGACGGTTGATGAGCGCATCTTTAAATGGTAACATAATACACAGATTAATGAGCGCTGCTTTTAAATTAACATTTCTTTAAAACAAAATTTATTTGACAGATTTTCCTTTTCTTAATGGCATAAACAAGCTTTACTCCCTTGAAACTTAAACTGTCTGGAATGTCACTGTTTCTGTCACTGCGACTTCCCGAACAGGCGAGCACACGCACAGACGCGCACACATCACTTTTGAAGTAAAATTTCAAATTGAGGATGCAGTGCATCGCGATGCATCGTGATATCGAATTGAACTGAATCGATGACATGATAATCGTAATCGAACCGAACCGTGAGACCAGTGTCGGTTCACACCCCTAGCGAGAGTGAGTGTGCGCGAGAGCGAGCGACAGTGAGTGTGTATGTGTGCGAGTGAATGTTTGCGAGTGAATGTGTGCGTGTGACGGAACGCGATGACTTCTCGGAAAGCAACGTGTACACAGCAAACACTCCAGTGTTAAATTAACACTCCTGGGAGTTTATATGAGTCCACACTCAAGAGTATAAAGTGTTAAAATATGAGTGTTAAATTAACACTCAAGAGTGTTAAAGTTAATGAGCTAATTAAGTGATTAATTGAGTGATGATTGACCATTATTGAAGACACCTGATGTTAACAAGCAGAATCACTGAAGGAGAAAATCACAAATTGTAAGTTACCATTATGGTGATCAGTGTTTGCTTTAGTTGGGCTCTTGACCCTTATATTATTAACCGTAGATTTTGTTTGACTGCTGTTAGTGAGTTATAACTGACAGATGAACAAAGAAAAAAAGTGATCTGATGGTGTTGGTTATGTTATGACAATCATCACTTGATCACTGAACTCATTAAGACCCTTATTTCTGATTTAGATTTATGTTGTTGATTACAGAATAACTGTGATTCTGCATAAATATCCAGAATTTTAGATATAATACAAAGGATTTCTTAAAAGTTGTAAAAAAAAAAACAAACAAATCTATTGTTTAGGCACACACAGACGTCAAGATTCAGTCTATGCATCTCAACAATGGTGACAAGCAGAATATTCAATTGGGAATTTATTCATACTGCAATGCATGATGGGAGCCATTAATGAGTTGTGATTGGTGGCAGCCACTGCAACATGCTTTATTATTGTCACCATTGTTGAGATTCACAGGCTGATTATTGATGTCTGTGTTTCTAAATAAATGTATTTAAAAGTCTTTTGATCAGAACAATGTTTATTAAATATTTTGGATTATATAAAAAATACTGAAAATCATATGCTGTAGAATCACAGAGCTGCTGTAATTAACAAGTTAAACTAAACTATCTCAATTAGTTTAGTTTTTCAGATCATAACATGATTATGTCAAAACATAACCAACACCATCAGATCACATTTTTTCTTTGTTCATCTGACTGTTATAAATCTAAAGTAAAGGGTCAAGAGCCCAACTGAAACAAACACTGATCACCATAATGGTGACTTACAATTTATGATTTTCTCCTTCAGTGATTCAGCTTGTTAATATTAGGTGTCTTCAATAATGCTCAATCATCACTTAATTAATCACTTAATTATCTCATTAACTTTAACACTCTTGAGTGTTAATTTAACACTCATATTTTAACACTTTACACTCTTGAGTATGAACTCATATAAACTGTGTAGTCTGACATGTTTCTTGTCCACGACACGACAAGATTTTAGGAGTCAAAATCGTGTAATCTGACACCGTGACTATCGTAACAGACACAAAAATCTTGTAATCTGAACCAGGCATAAGAGGAGCACTTAAACCACCGTTGATCTTTAAAATACTCTCATTGGCCCTCATTTATCATTCTTGCGTAGAAACGGGCGTATATGTTGGCGTAAGATTATGCTTACACTCTTCTCACCGCCTGATTTATGAAGCTGTGCGTACCTTTGAAATCCAGGTGTACGCAATACCTGCGCTTGATAAATGCCGCGGCTGAAAACGAGCGTCATTAGAATAACACGCCCCTATATATTCAAGTCTCCGCTCCCCCCACGCCCTCATTTTACGCCATGGACACACGGAAGACGGCAAAGAGGAGAAACTTCTTTGAGAAAGAGAAAGCGAAACCAGGGAAGTGCAAAGAAACAAAATTGATTTCTAGATTTTTATTAATGACGCTTATTGTTATTTAGAAGAAGAATGTCGTTATTATTATTATTTGTATTATTATTATTATTATTATTATTTAAAAGAAGAAGAATGTCATTTTTATTATTTTGTCAGTCTGAATTATTTTTTTTGGTCATTGAAAGCCTTTCATTACTAAACCCAGTCCGTGCACACCTGCCGGGCCTAACCCTGGCCTAACCATCGTTTCAAAGAATAGTACAACGGCGAGCGTGTCGAGTATAAACGCCTCGTCCGTTTGGGGAGGTGCGCGCGCAGTCTGCGGAGACTCGCACTGCGGAGCCAGGCGAAAGTATAAACAAGGCTTGAAACGTCAGGTAAAGCGCACAGGCTCGCAACTTAAGGAATACATATGCCTACAATTCAAATGCTTTGGTAAAGTCACACAAATTAAACAGTGAAGTCCATGTTGCACAAAAATAAACACTGAAGTTTATAATTACTATGTTGTTGTTTTTTTACAGTGGGTCATAATATATAATATCTTTTAGTTTGTCAGTGCGTTTTGTGGTGTTAGGAATTGTTTTTCTGCGCATTCCCGCACTCAAAACGTGCGTACACCACCTCCTGAGCTGGCATAGGATTTGAGCGTGCCGTACGCCAACGTCCATATTGATAAATCTCAAAGTCACCGTGGTTTTGGGTGTACGCCAGGTGTACGCTGGAAATTTGGTGTACGCACTTTTGATAAATGAGGGCCAATGTCACTATACAAGACTCGAATCATGTTTATAAGGCCAGAGCTGAACCCAAACGCATCAAACGTTTGCCCCAAATACTGGTGTTCGACTCTGTCAAAGGCCTTTTCTTGATCAAATGAAATCAGGCAAATTTCAAAACCCAATGAATTGGAGAGGTCCAAAACATCAAGAATTAAAATGATATTGTCAGATATCAACCTATTGGATATACAATCAGTCTGGTCAACATGAATAATATGCTCCATAACTTTTTTCAGTCTCTTTGCCAACACCTTTGACAAAAGTTTGTAGTCAGTGCAGAGCAGAGCCACCGGCCACCAGCTCTTGATCACTTGTAAATCCCCTTTTTTGGGGAGAAGAGTGAGGATTGCTCTCCTGCAGCTCAATGGTAAATGTCCTTTACTTAAACCGTCTCTGAGAACAAGCAACAAATCTTAGCCAATCACAGGCCAGAAAACTTTATAAAAGTCCACAGGAAGGCCATCAATGCCTGGAGCTTTACCGCTTTCTAGACTCTGCAACACAGAATGTAGTTCATCAGCAGAGATCGGTGCATCCAACTCTGCATTATCCTCCTCGGAAACCTTAGGTAAACCCTCATAGAAGGACTGCGCCACCTCTGGTCTCTCCATAAACACTGATGAAAGTCATTTTTACACTTTCAAAATGAAAGCTTGTATTTTTAACAAGCAACCTTCAATGATTTCTTCAGTGACACAAGAAATGGGTAAAAAAAATCTCTAGAAAACAGGTTACCAACTCCACCACTGTTACTACTCTTATGACTGAGAACAACTTCCCCATCCCAAACTTTCTTCCATGCAGTTTCATTTTCAACGGTGCTATTTTTCTTGTGAAAAAAAAATGACATTTAATTTCTTAACTTTAAACAAACTCTCTTTGCATCCTCTCTGGCACCATTGATGTATAAAGAACCCAGCTTTATGTCACACATAGCAAAAGATAATTTGCATTTTAACAAAACAGAGAGGTTAACACAAACAAAGAAAAACAAAAACAAAAGACACTTAACCATCATTAGCTATTTAACTTTTATCATAAATTATCATAAGCCCCTTAGCAAACACCCTAGCAACCGATGTTGCTCTATCTATCTATCTATCTATCTATCTATCTATCTATCTATCTATCTATCTATCTATCTATCAACTTAAAACTACTTCAAACTATACTTTAAACTACTTTTAAACTTCAAACTAATTTAAACTTCAAACTACTTTAAACTTATTCAAACTTTCTGGTCCAAACTTTCTCAAGCCAACTTAAAGTTTGTCTCGACGAACTTTTTAATCTAGGTTATTATTATTATTATTATTGTTATTGAGCATTTTCACATAGGTGAAATAAAACCATTAAATAATTTATCAGATTAATTACTCGGGCTTCTTCCTTTAAATATCACAATCCAGACACTTTAATTGGAGAGTATAGATTTTCTGTAGCCATCAAAAATACATCTGTTTGTCATAATCGATCTTCTCACTAAAGCTGATCGTCTGTGGATCAACACCTGGCCTACAGAAGAGCGGAAGTGTTGAACATTTACATGTTTACTTTCCACCTCTGTATATTTCAGATTGTAAAGAGTCTGTAAATTAATCTAAACTGAAAGCAGAATCCCTAGAGCTCGATATTATTATAATACTGAAGATTAATTCCTGAAGACTTACCGTGATGTGATATTTGTGCCAGTGTAAAATGTTTTGGCTCTCTGTCACCCTGTTTGAGTTTGCATTCTGTGCGCTGTCAACGCTTTCTCTTCCTCTCTGTGGTTTTCCTGCAACTTTGACGCACGCAGAAAACAGGCTACGGTGCGTGTCCACCACAGTGTTACAATATATTCGGTTCCAATTGGTGGAGCTACCATGAATATTCACGAGACCATATCGTGGGCGGGGCGACCAACAGGCGAGTGGAACAGAAATTATTAGCGTGAGCGCCTCAGATCGCGTTTTGCTTAATGGATTATTTATTTCAAACAGGTAATAAAGTTGAACGAAGTTAAGCGTAAACTATATATTTTATAAGTAATTCATCATTTATGTAGCATGTGTTTCTCAGTACTGTGTTTAGCTGAACTAGTAGCTACAGACCTGATCCTGTAGGAAGCGTTGGAAGACCTACAATAAAGCCATATTTCTCCAAATTTCTCCCAGATTAGTTGTTGTTTACATGCTATGCTATAGAACTGTTCGTTTCTCATGAATGACTGATATTAAGCTTTTTAATTTTGCATGTTTAAATAAATATTTACAATTATATTATTGTGTTTTATTCTGTCTCCCAAAGTTGTCTGCATATTTTTAAAATAGAATTTAAATGATAGGCTGATAGCTCAAGACAACATACGAACATGGAGTTGCATGCTTTGAATGTTGTTTTACACTCAACTGGAAATCTTTTTGATACCATCATACTTTATCTTTTTTTTTTTTTTTTATATCACAACCGTCATACGTTATCAAAGGTTATCATAAATGTTAAGCTTCAGATGCATTAACAGTTTTTTTTTTTCTAGCAATGCTTTAGAACGTTGGTCAAATTAAATGAAAATAACCATTAATCATAAAAATTAGGCCTACATCTTATCAGTTTATTAATGTTATCATTCTTATGTAATTTTTTTGTAAACAAGTAAACACAAAAACACACTGGTGTAGTACTAGAAATGAAGGAAAGGTATAGTTATAAATTTAGATTTGAAAAATAATATTATAGTAAATATATTTTATTAGTCTTGCTGTAGTAATTTTGTCCTTGATCCCATGGTTTTTCTATTGTCTAACATTCTCATTTTTTACAGATGAATATGAATAAAATATTTAATTTTAAGACACTTTATCTTACTATAAAAGTAATTTCGAGTTAATGAATGAATGCTTTAAAAAAAAACTCAATAGATTTTACACAGAAATATGTTGAGGCAGATGTTTTTGTTTTTCAAATTTAAAGTATTTAGGATAGGTAGATAATTTTAAGTATATTATATTATAAACATGGTTTCTATGCTCTTCTTTAAATGATAATACTTTTTAAGTATATGTCCATGACCATGACCCACCACACCCGAGAAACTTCTTTTCTGACCTGCAATTAACTATTGTACACAGCTCTGGCCAATTAATAATTGGTTCATTACAGTTTGTGGAACATTCAACATTCAATTGGCTATGGTGATGTTTTAAAAGAATAACGAGTCTCAACCACAATTCATAAAAAAAAAAAAAAAAAAAAACCTATACCCATACTTGTTGAATTTGTCATTTTGGCTGTGAATACAGATAGGCCTATATAGTAAATATTTAAAAAAATGGCCTTCTTAGAAGGGCACAGAACTTCACAATCAAAGGTGAGTTAAGTAACACTAAGTGATTTCTCTGATAGTATCTTCAAAACATACTACTTTTAGATGAGGTCTTATACTATATTATACAGTGAGGTTATTATTTGCACTGGGTGCCTTATAGCCTAAAACATAAAAGTGTGCTCTTCCTTGTTTCGAATGCTGTTCAGTGCACAGAGCATGCCTTCAAGGAACATCTCTAAATCGAGCAAATCCTAACCCAATATGTAATATAGTAACCACTGTGTCACCAACCTTGGCTGTGACTACTGAGGTCTGAAAAGGGAAATATTCCTACAGCAGGAAAGGCAAACAATAAACTACTATCAAGACTACAAACTGCACAAACTAAGTAGCTACAACATTACTTTAGTTGGACCTTGCTTGTATACATCAATACAATTGAAATAATTATCACTTAATTTGACCAACGGTTTAAAGCATTGCTAGAGAAAACAACTGTTAAAGCAACTGAAGCTTAACATTTATGATAAAGTATGACAGTTGTGAATCAAAATTATTTTCAGTTGAGTGTAAAGCAACATTCAAAGCATGCAGCATGCAACTCCAAGTTCTTATGTTGTCTTGAGCTATAATTTAAAAGCTATTTTAATACTATACAGACAACTTTGGGAGACAGAATAAATACACAAGAATATATTTGTAAATATTTATTTAAACATGCAATAATACACATTTAAAAAGCTTAATCTCAGTCATTCATCATGAGAAACGAACAGTTAGGAGTAGTTTAGGACAAAACGCGATCTGAGGCGCTCACGCTAATAATTTCTGTTCCACTTGCCTGTAGTATTGGTCGCCCCCGCCCACGATATGGTCTCGTGAATATTCATGGTAGCTCCACCAATTGGAACCAAATATTTCAGGAACCGAATATATTGTAACACCGGCAGCAGCAGCTCATTTGCATTTAAAGGGATACACACTAAACAGTGCGTTTTTCTGAGCCCCAAAAAATGACAATTTAAACATGTTGTAAAAAATTATCTGTTGGGTATTTTGAGCTAAAACTTCACATACACACTCTGGGGACATCAGAGACTTATTTCACATCTTGTGAAAAGAGTCATAATAGGTGCCCTTTAAATTATGTTTTATTAACAAAGTTCGGGAGGAGCACGTTCAGATAATTAACACAAGTGGAGAGCACTCAGCAATCAATGGTAAGAGGTATACATTCTGCAGTCTCACCTCAATCCATTAACAGTTTTGCAGCATTTAGCCCCGCAGTACCGTCCTAACATGTCCGCAGGCCCGGGCTGGCCATCGGGAGCACCGGGAGAATTCCCGGTGGCCTGGCGACTAATTTGGCCTGCTGCCAGCCAGCGTTTTTTTATATATATATATATATATTACTACTTTTACCAGAGATCATTTTCGAATTCGTCATTCAATACAATAATTAATAATAATAATAATAATAATAATAATAAATAAAATCATGAATCTGTTAGTCTTGACTGGCAAGGCTACGATTCGAATTTACGCCTCAGGCAAACGGTTAAACAGAAAATGCGAGCATCACCCGATGATGGAGAGAAAGCGGCCAGGTGGAGCAGAGAGGGAAAGAACAAAGAAAAAAAAAAGCACTCAGAGAACAAGCATCAAAATGTTGCAAAATTACCGACCTGTTCAGGCCTTCAAGTGCAGGTCAGTTTCATCTGTAAATACTGTAATTTTTATTTCGTTAACTTAGTATTGAACTGCTAGCAAACGAAAGCGGTAGTAAGCCCCTATTACTATATCGTCACTCAAAATACTGTATGCTAAAGGAGATTAATATTATTTAGTGTAAAGTTACATTAGTAATTTAGCAGACAAATATTAACATTTATGTGGTAGTCTACTGGGAGCAGGGAGACAGGAGTGATAGTGCAGACATCAACAAAAAATAATGCAATAACATTTTATTAGACAATTTAGAAAATTATGTCTGCCCTTTTGTGAGGTTTAAAACTTTTTTCCTTCTTTTTTTTATCAAATGAAGGTGGAGACAGTCAACCTAGCACTAGCTGTGGTGCAATGATCACACATCAGATTCAGCCAAGGAGTGAGATGACAGGTAGAAGCAAAATAAGAAAAAAAAATTTTTTTAACACATTGTATGAAATAGTGCTAAATGTTGGATATTTAAGTAATTTTAAGATAAAAAAAAATCATAAATATAATACTTTGATTTTTACTAAAATAGATGTAGATTCTGGGCAAACAATTTACAATAAGTTGGTTGTTTTGCACCAAGGTGGAGACAGTTCTGTTTATATGAGGCCAGAAGAAGAAGTGACAGGTGAAGAAGAGACAGGTACAAGAAAAATACACACACTTTATACATACATACATACATACGTACATACATACTTACATATATATATATATATATTTATATTAAAGTTTTAGAACAGGTGTTCTCCTCTTTACTTAGTGTGTGAGGCTGATGATCCTGGTGGAAGGGAAAGACAGAGAGATCTTAGGGAAAATGAAGAGAAGGAAAAGGAAAGTGAGGGTACTGTTCAAGAGAAAGCCTTGAATTATTTTGCACGGCCCCAGCCTAAGGATTTAGACCATTGTTTCCGCTACCATCCACAGCAAAGCCCAAAACAGGCCATTCCTAACATCTTCTACAGCAAAGACAAAATAAACAGGAAGTGGTTGACATACTGTGAAGAGTCACACTCTTTATACTGTTCCATTTGTCTGGCATTTGCCAAACCCTCAGCTAGTGATAGTTCATTTATCAAAGGTGGAATGAGTGCATGGAAGCATGTTCATCAAAGGACTGCTGAGCATGAAGGGAGCAAAATCCACAGAGAGAGTGCAGAGGCCTATTTTCTCAGGGCAAACAAGGGAGATATAGGTAGTCTACTGACAGAAAAACAGATATCAGCACATCGAGATCAAGTAAGGAAGAAGCGTCAGGTCATGGAATGTGTGATTAATATCATCAAGGTCATTGGTAAGCGTGGCCTTAGTTATCGTGGTGATGAACATGAGAGTGCTTATTCCTTAGAAGACTTGACTTTAGATCATGGACATTTTTTTGAATTAATACTGCTGCTGAGCAAATATGATGCCTGTCTGCAAGGACATGTCAGTGAATGCATTGAAAAGAGTAAAAAGCTGTGTGAAGGTGGACGTAAAGGAAGAGGATCCCTTGTGACTTTGCTGTCAAAGACAACAGTACACAAAGTCATTAGTGTTATCAGTCTCTTAATCCAACAAAGCATTGCTGAAGAAGTTAAGGAAGCTGGAATGTATTCAGTACAATTGGACACAACACAAGATTTGACATCGAAGAATCAATGTGCCATTGTATTCAGATATTTGACCAATGTCACCAATGAGAAACGAATTGCAGTAATCGACTGTCAGTCCTCTACTTCTTGTTGTTTTGCTGAAAAAAGTTTTGGAAAAAATTGACATTAACATCAAGAAACGCATTGGCAACTCAACAGATGGGGCTGCAAATATGCAAGGGCAGTACAAGCGATTTTCTGCACTTCTCAAACAAGAGGCACCAGCACAAGTCCATGTTTGGTGTTATGCACATATTCTTAACCTTTTGTTGGAAGAAACAACTGGAATTGTAGTGTCAAGTGCATCACTTTTCTCCCTGCTAAAAGACATTGCCACATTCATACGTGAGTCCTACAAACGCATGAAAGTGTGGGAGGAGGTCAGTGAGGACAGGAGACACAGACGTATTGCTCAAATAGGAGAAACACGGTGGTGGTCCAAAGACCAAGCACTACGCAAAGTTTTTGGACATTTTGGAAATCCTGAGGGGGCACTTTTCATTGACCTTGTTACCACCATGGCGAAGATGGAGAAAGACAATACAATGCAGCCGACTGTGAGAGTGAAAGCCAGAGGTTACATGGAGGCATTACTCAGATATGAACCACTGTCAAAGTACCTTCAGACGAGTGGCATGGACATGGTAATGGGAAACTGAAGACAACTTGAAAAGGTTCGGCCGGGATTTTGAAGGTGTTTGAACAGTGGGCAAACAGCAATCTACAGGAGCAGGATGATTGTGACTTTGATGTTCAAACTGCCCTCCCAGAAAAAAGGCAAAGAAAAAAGAAATCCATGCCAGGTGAAATGGCAGAGAATGAGCCACTTTCAGATTCTTTGAAAGAATACAGAGTCAAAGTCCACAACGTCATCATGGACACTGTCCAAGATAGAATCTACCACCGATACACAGCAAGTGCAGGTCTGTGTTCAGATTTTGCTTGCATGGATCCAAATTTTTTTGCTGAAATACAAAAAAATGGGCTCCCAAAATCCGCTCTAGTGGAACTTTGATGATCGTGCCACAGTGGAGACATTGCAGGCAGAGCTGACAAATTTGGCAACACATTGGAAAAGGCTGAAGATGTCTACTTTGGATAGCTATAGTGTAAAGACAGTGAAGGAGCTCTCAGGAGAAGATGCCAACCTTTCAGGTGCTGATGAGGGCTTGGAGTTGGTGAGCACAGTTTGTTCAACTTACAAAAACTGTGCAATATGTTGCCATATCCTGCTGTCTAAATACAGCCTTCTCACTGATGCCTATCATGTCATTGGACTGGGCTACACATTTTTGTTGACATTGTCTGTGACACACAGTGGCGGTTCTACATTGAATTACACCCTGGGCGAGACCCCCATTTATTTCCCCAGAAAACAAGAATCTTATGTCATTTTACTACTTTAGTAAAATAACGTTTTGCATCTTTATTTAAGAAATGTTTGATATCTGGACTTGAAACAAGACAAAAAATACTAAGTAAGAAAAGCATTTTTTGCAGTGTAATAACTGAAATTGTAACAGTTTTTTTGCAAAGCACAATATTATGGTGAAATTAGATCTCGTGTTTGAGTTAAAACCGAATTATTGTTAAGCATAGCAAGAATCATAGCAAAAAGGCTAACAAATAAGAGTTATACCCACCAATTAATATTGCCCCTTCATTCATGACATGGATACCGTAATCATACAGAGAAAACATAGTTGCATACCTTTATCTTTTGCTCGTTTCTAAATTGGGCACCTGATGGCTTTGACCTTTCTTGTCCATCTCTTATTTGGCACTCGACATCGACAATCAACAGATCCCCTGATCCCCCATACCAACTGTCACTCACGAGTCACGACCAGAAGTCAAGACTAAACCAATTCACCTTGGTGGTGGTGACCAAGTAATCGTTTTTTTTATTAGCCATTCAGACAATTCAGAAAAACAAAAATGTGCAGGAAATATAGAGGCCTGTATTTATAATATTATGAATGAAATGTGCGTTATTTGGAAGAAAGTCGAGGTGTGACTGACTTAGATAACTATATGGATCCCCCCCCTTGTCCGTTCCATTTGGGAGAGACCCAGAGGTGAACTGTTATCCGCGCCCGCGCCTCCGCGCCCGCTCCCCTTTCCCCTTCTCAAACAAACAGCTTCTCT